>NC_067439.1:1600000-1882500 GCF_009764475.1 Pristis pectinata | reverse complement strand
TGAATTTATATTGGGAGCTGAGAAGTGCTGGGGGAGATCACAGTTTCAACAGGAACTTTCAAAGCGGATAAATATTTGAAATGGAAAAAAAAATCAAGTTTTAACAAAGGGAAGGGTCTAATTATCAGCTCTTGCAGATAGCTGATTGGTCTCTCTCATACTGTGAAATTCAACTATTCTCTTCTAGAAAAGGTTGGGTAAACCCCAGTTTGTGTTAAATGCTCTGGTAGTGCTGAGTGTGTGGGAACACTGGGCTGCTGATTTCATTGTTTCATCGAGTCACACAGCACGGAGACAGGACCTTCAGCCCAAAAGATTCATGCTGGCCAAGATTCCCATCCAAGCTAGAACAATTTTCCTGTGTTTGGCCCATATCCCTCTAAACCTTTCCTATCCGTGTACCTGTCCAAATGTCTCTTAAATGTTGTTAATGTACCTGCCTCAACCCCTTCCTCTGGCAGCTCGTTCCATCTAAAGTTGCTCCTCAGGTTCCTAGTAAATCTCTCCCCTCTCGCCCTAAACCTATACCCTCTAGTTCTTGATTCCCCAACCCTGGGAAAAAGAATGTGCACATTCACCGCATCTCTGCCCCCTATACCCCTCTATAAGATCACCCCTCAGTCTTCTACACTCCTAGCCTGCCCAACCTCTTTCCATAACGCAGTCCCACAAGTCTTGGCCAAACTAGGCAGTAACCGTGGGTCAGCTATTTGACCAGGTGAGGCATCACGATATAACCTAATGGTGTCTACATGTTCTCCGTCTTACTCCACCAGGGTAAGAGTCGATCCCAACTCCATGGCAAGTGGTGCTGAGGCTAAGCAGATCTAACCAGGTGCCACACCCTAGCCAACCGGAATCATAGACCCTTTCTGGGCATGCTAGCCCCAGCTTCATATTTCTTTTACCCAGCTCCTTGGTCAGTTTCCCAGCTCCACTCCCAGAGTCAGCGGGAGGGAGGGTCGAGTGCCAACTAAACGCCAACTGGGAAGCAACTGCTGCTCCAATGTGGCACTGAGGGAACGCCGCACCGCCGGGTGAGACGTGAACCCCCCCTCTCTCTCGCTCTCAGACCGGGTGGAGAAGATCCCAAGGCCACTATATCCAAGGAGGGACCATTCGCCGTCGTCCCGGGCTCGGGAATTCCCCCTGGAGCCGTAATCCGGCCACCATGACCCGGGCTGCCCGTGGGATCTTGCTGTACACATCGAGGACCTCTACAGCGGCGGGGGTGGTGGGGGTGGTGGTGGGGTGGGGTTGGTGGTGGGGGTGTGTTTGGGCGTGTGGGGGTGTGTGGTGGGGGTGGAGTGGGGGGAGGGGGTGATGGAGGAGGGGGATTGATGGGGAGGGGTGGAGATGGGGGGAGGGGTGGAGATGGGTGTGTGGGGGGTTGGGATGGGGGAGATGGGGAGGGGTGGAGATGGGTGTGTGGGGGGTTGGGGTGGAGATGAGGGAGATGGGGAGGGGTTGGAGATGGGTGTGTGTGTGTGGGGGGGGGGTTGCAGGGGGGAAGGTCTGGAGCAGCCACTCACCTGTTGAGGAAGGAATTGCCGAAGGGATTGAGCTTTCGGAAGGGTTTGTTGGGGTCGACGATCAGGGCGTTCCCCGGGATCACGCTCTCCACGTCCCCGTGCATGACGGCGATGAAGGAGTCGGTGGTGGGCTCGGGACCCACCCTGCTCCCGGGGAAGTCCTCCTCCAGCAGGTACTGGATGAAGGTGGTCTTCCCGGTGGAGTACTGGCCCACCACCAGGATCATGGGCTTGTTGTCGAAGTCGGCGTCCTCCAGGGAGGGCGAGTGAAAGTCGTGGAAGCGGTAGAACTGCTCCAGGGGCAGCAGCTTGCTCCGGTACAGCCGCTTCAGCCCCTCGGTCACCGTGTGGATCACCTCGGGGGTCCTCTTCTGGTTCTTCTTCATCCAGCTGAACATGGTCGCCTTTGTGTTGGTTCACCCACAGCAGCGGTGTCCCAGCGAGGGAGGGTGGGGGGAAGGTCCGGCAAAGGACAGAGACTCAGCCACAAACCTCCTGCACCCGGAGCGTCTGGGCGGCGGTGTCCGCAGTTTTGCCGAATGGCCGGGAGCTGGAGCGGACGGGGAGCGGAGCTGGGACACAACCCCTCCCAGGATCACAGCAACCCCCTCCCACCACATTCCCAGACAGACACAGCCTGCACCGCGCCATCTAGTGCTGCTTCCCAGCGCCTCGGCAAAACTCCAGGCTGGTGCACCGTCCGAGGGGAGGGAGCGCCGCACCGTCCGAGGGGAGGGAGCGCCTCACACTGGGCGGGGCGCAGAGGAGGGAGCGCCAATGGCTTAGGGGCACTGCAGAGGAAGCGTTGAAGCTTGAGGGAGCGCCGCGCTTTTGGGGGTGGTGATGGGGGAGCGCCGCAGTTAGCTGAGGGAGCGCTGCACAGTTGGAGGTGCTGAGGGAGCGCCGCACTGTTGTGGGGTATAGGGAGCGCCGGACAATTGGGGGCGCTGAGGCAGCGCCTCAGATGAGACAGTAAGCCGAGGTCCCGTCAGTGTGAAGAGGTGATGGGGAGGAGGGAGGGTGGGTCCCCGGTCCCCGGTCGGAGCGAGGGATGACCGGTGATCCGAGGGTCCTGCTCCGGTCCGATGAGGACCGGCCCCGCACCTCGGACGGGTCTCAAGGGCGAGAGGATCCGGCGGGGAGCCGGGAGCGGCGGTTGAGGGGGGAATAGGGAGGTAAAATATGCAGTAGATTGTTGTGGAATATTACAGTCTACATCTCCATTCGGCCCATCGAGTCTGTGCCAGCACACAGAACAACCCCATTCCCCACTAATCTGTTCTCCCCACCAACCGACTCCCCCCAGACTGCACCACACGCCAGGGGTGAGTTAGCCCCCCGACCTGCGTGGGTCACACGAGGAACCACAGACAGCACCGGGGGTCAGGATCGAACCCGGGTCACTGGAGATGCGAAGTCCATTCGCATCTGATCTTGGAGCTCAGTTAATGGCAACGGTGATCAGCAGTAACTGCGGTTAAAACCCATCAGGTTCACTGGTGTCCTTCAGAGGAGATTTGCTGTCCCAAACCAGTCTGGCGACCGTGACTCCGGGCCCCCATCAATGTGTCTGACACAACCGCCCTCTGCGCTGCCGCAGTAGACGCCGCCTCCCCGGCAGTGAGTGTCAGAACCGCGACTGCACTGCCTGAAATAAATTCCACAGTAACATTTCAGGATACGCAGATAAATAATTGGGGCTGGGAAGAAAGGAAGCCGGGAATCCCAGGCGCTAGGTGAATGAGCAGGGAGTTTGGGACAGATGGTTTCTAAGATCCGGCATGGAGCCGATGGGCTGAAGAGCCTCCGGTGCCGCGTTCCTGCCCCATTCTGTGCTGCAGTTCCATTTTCACCAGCAGAGGACAGTGCGGCTCTAGCTCTGAGCATCAAACTGTGCTGGGGGGACATTCCTCAATAGAACTGGCCGAGCTGCTTTGTGGAGTGGGTTAACGTCGCAAAATGTGTCCTGCGGAGACTCAGCTGAGGGCCGGCAGGTGCCCGCAAGTGCTGCTCACGGGGAAGCTTCAAGGATTTTAAGTGGCTACTGTAAATTATCCCTTAGTAGTGGCCAAACTTTGAAGGGGAGTTGATGGTTTGGAGGATACAGTGAAGGAGGCGGGATTTCTCTTTTGGGAACTTACTTGGACCGATGGGACAAATGGCCTCCTCCTGTGCCGCAATCAGGAAGGATATTTTAGATGCGGCGAGATGGGTGGATGTTTGAACCCACACCACAGGGCAGTGAAATGTTCAGCAGAGGTCGGACCCTCCATACTTGACGAGGCACTGATACAAGACAGAACTCCCCCAGCTCCCCACACAGCACAGGAGCCGATGACCAGTTACAAAAGAATGGAGCCAGTTTATGCTTCTTTTAAGATTTCACCGTTTATTACAAAACATTTTGTTTAATAAATAGCTTAATATAAATGTATACAAAAATGTTCACTCGTCAGAGTAGGAGATTTAGCCTATACAGTGGAGTTGGACATCAAAAGTCAGGGTTTGAGTCTCGCCATTCATCATTAACACGACCGTTTTTTTTTCTCTGATGCTCAAGGTTAAGGCTCCAGAACATTCTGCTGAAAATAACCTCTTAAAAAAAACTTTTTTTTTAAACAGTATAACAAATTGATGAGATCTATCTTCAGTATTATATATACACAATCATCTTGGTCTGCAGGTGAAGCATGGGCAGAAAGTGGTGCCACGTACTTCCCCCTTCCCCCCACCCACTAACCCCTAGGGAAATACTTGGAGACACCTCAGTCAATCCCAATCCCCCCACCCACGATCATCAGGAGGCGGGACAATTAGAAAGGAGAGGTCTTTGTTCACCACTGGGTTTGTGCAATGTGCATTGTCTCTTTATTTTGTTCTGCATGGTTTCAAGGTGAAGTTAAAATCATCTTGCCTCCTGAAAATGAGACTGCATCCCTTTAACTGCCCGGGCAGCCAACAGCTGGAAGCCCAGAGACGATTGGCAGGTGGCAATCAGGACTCTTCCAGTAGAGGGGTCTCTTAAGGAAACTTCACACCCACCCCCACCAAACACACACTCAGAGTTAACACAGAAAAATGCTGTTCTAAATTAACGTTCCCTGCCCAAAAGACAAATTATTTACTCCCAATTTTTCTAGGCACCAGGTTTCACCTGAAACAGTCACATAATGGCAAAAGCACAGTGACCCACCTCTCTCGACTGCAGTGCCGGAACCGTGCGGCAGGGGGCAGAAGCTGCCCCAAGTCTCCCCTCCTCACCCACCAACTGCTCCCCAGGGCACTGGCTGGTTGCATGGGTGTTGAAGGGTTCCACAGGCAGACCAAAGGAAGGGTGCTTACGGGTGGCGAGCGGAACAAGGATAAACCAGTAACGACCCCTCAAACCAACCCCGAACTGGCGCGGTGAGCAGGGCCCCAGACTGACCAACACAACGTAGGCAGAGCTTTCATTCTGGAAGGGCCTCTTCACTGAACCCAACTCAAAAGCAGACGCAGAGCGATCCATTGTGGACACACACAGGGCCAGGTGGTTTCTATCTGGAGGTAGTGCTGAATTAACAAAAACTCCGGGGGAAGGGGGCAGTGGGGAGGGGGCTCCCATCAACAAACAGAAGGACCAGACTGCAGTTTTCTCCAAACCCCAGCAGACTGCCCAGAGAGGGTCAGAGTGAACAGGAGGAAACAGCAATTAGAATGAGTTTTGCTAAACCAGTTACAATGGATTCAAAATCTATTATTTCTATGACAGACAAATCTTAATTCTTACTGCATTCAAACACAGGTTGGTTGAAACACAGTAAGGGAAACACAGGCAGTGGCTAAAGGGTAAAGTTTCTAAAGGACTCGGGCACTGATATTTACGTGGCTGCCACTTCACACCTGAAAGCAGATGGTTTCCAGATTCAGACCCAGGAGACTGCAGATGCTGGAATCCAGTGCAAAAAAACAAGCTTCTGGAGGAACTCGGGTCAGGCAGCATCTGTGGAGGGAAATGGATGAGACCCTTCATCGGGACTTGGTCGACTGTCCATTCCCCTCCACAGATGCTGCCTGACCTGCCGAGTTCCTCCAGTTACATCCCTCACCAGGACACCTTCATCCCTTTCTCTGACTGAGCCTCAGCACCCTACCGTCCTGCCTCTCCCCTTCTGGGTCTGCCTGTGTGAAGTGGGAAACCAAGACAGGAAGGCATACCACAGCAAGACCAAGGGAGGTCTCCTCCCAACCCCATGGGTAGGGATCACACCCAGTTACAATTCTAGAACCAACATTATGAAGAACCTACAGTCAGTCCAGGTACAAGCAATTTATTGCATGGGGATTAGACACACATGTCCAAACCATCCCAGGGCAGGTACAGCATGGTCTACACACTGCCACACACGGGTTACCACGCTGTAACACTCTCCCTACCCTGTCCCATCACATATTCCCTGGGGAGGCAGTAGGTGAGGCAAACTGGAGGGGAGGGAGGGAGGTAGATGGAGTGGGGGGAGGATTGGTAGAACAAAACCAGACCACAGGCCACCACTTAATTCAGCAGCCTGGTATCGCGCAGAAGACGAGACTGGGGCATGCGGGGTGGTTGGGACCAGCAAAGCAGCGAAGGAGAACGAGGTCCACTCTCCCTCCCTCCTCACATCATTAACCCTCGTGGTGAGGGCTGTGCGCATTCCCCATCAGCAGGTCTGGACAGCAAGCGCAAGGAATGGGATCAGCGGCAGGTCTGATCCAGGAACCTCCAAGATCCATACCTCATACCCAGAGTGGGAGAAGGGGGTGACCCCACTGATCTCCCCCCCCCCCTCACTGTGGGGAGGGGGGTCTCATCGAGACACCCAAGGTTCTGAGATTGAGGGGCAGGACTGGAAGGGCCATTCCTCAGGCTGGAGACAAGGATCATCTCTGGACGAGGGTCGGACATTTAGGACCGAGGCGAGGGAGGAGTTTTTTTTTTCCACTCAGAGGGTAGGGAATCTTCGGAAGCTTCAGCCTCCGAGTGTATTCCCTGCTGAGGTTGATAGAACTGGACACAAAATGAAGCCAAGGGCCGGCTGAGGCTCAAGGGATTGAAAGGCATTCTCTGGGCCTTAAGCTCATCGGGAGCTGGTGGTCGGTGATGTTCAGAACAATCAACCTCTTCCCTTGCTCTGGAACATCAAGGACAACTCCAAGCCCAAATGGGTGGGCCACCCTAAACCAACAGGGCCAGAAAGTAGGTGACCTTACCTGTGTTACCCACATTACAACACTGAACTGGTCAAACATGCAGAGAATCCTGCTCACTCCCCATGCCCTCAGAAAGGCCCAAGTCCCAAGCACTTGCTGTTACACGAGTAAAACCCAGACACCAAACCAGGGCAAGTTGAGGCCCTACACGATGCACACTGAAGTTCAATAGCCCACTGACACTCACCATCTAAGGTTAATGCAAAATGAGGGAACTGGCACACCAACAACAGAAAAAACACTGCGTGAAAATTCTGCAATTTTGCAAAGATATAAATGTACTTTCAACCCCATTAGGTTTTGCTGGAAGTCAGACATTAAAAAAAACTGCACCACAAAAAATATTTTCTCATTCAAGTAGAAAATAAAACAGAATTTGGAAGATTTTCTTGCTTCTTATATAAAAAAAAGATATGCTCCCTGTTGGCACAGCAAAAAGCAATACTCGCTCATAAGTGCAAAGAAAATTAACATTCACAATGGTGCATTCCAGAAATTGCAACAGAGAGAGTTAATTACTGGATCCAAATCAAAACACTTCTCCCTCCCCCATTTAAAAAATACTTTAAAGAGAATTTGCCAAGCACGAAGCTTCAAAAAAAACTCATCTGTAATCGTCATAACTGCCTCCTCCTTGGCAAATCATCAGAACTAATATTCATTCCAAATCCAATCTTTTAACAAACATAATCAACATTTAAAAAAATTTTCTCTGAACACATGGTCAACACTGTGGGGCTGAGAGTGAACGAGGAGTGTGTGGTGTTTGGCATTATTTCAATGAACCCACGAGGATTTTTACAATTCGTGTCACCATGGGCTTCGGAAGCTGCAGGGCACATTTCATAACAGAATATCAGATCAGGGGTAGAGTTTGTACGCAATTCCCATATGAGAAGGCCTTTCCAGACACACACACGCGCACACGCACAGAGGGACACACACAGAAGCAATAGGAACCGTTGCACCTCCCTGTTCATGAACCAAAACACTGCAACATTTCTGCACCCAGCGTGTAGTGATCCTGCTCTCCACGAATTTACCAATCTCTGATTAACGCTTTCATTAAACAAACCGGCATGCAGAAGGTGGATCACCTCCCTCTGCTTGTCCAAAGACTGCCCCACCCAATGCAGTACTGATATGGGGAACCACCCTCCTCCTCATTGCACTCCATGTGATGTTTTGGCAGATCCTTAGACCACGGGTGTACGACGTCAGTGGGTTACCCTGGCCACAGAGACTCTGATCCTGTCCTGGCCAACATTACTCCACAAAACAAAAGAGGGCTACAGAGTTCTGCATAAATTGTTAAATTAAAAAAATTAAAAAATACATAGTTCCCTGCTTCGGTCTCCCTGTCCAGAATTGCAGCTGGAAATACATTTTACTCGCTGCTTCATTCTTGGGCATGGAGTTAAATAAAACATTTTTTTAGATACAAAACAGGTAGGCAGGAAGATATCACCACAGGAGCCATCAGCATCGTTACTGCAACTCCTCCCGTAACATGCTCACGGCACAGGATGGTTAAGGTTTCACCACCCCCATTCTGCCCATTGACTGCTCCACTCTGCTACACCTCGGCTACACCACCCCATTGAAGCACACCAGCTCGGAAGCATCCAATCACAGCTCAGATCCAGAATTGCCACCCCTCTCCGTCCCCCACCACTTTCCAATAAATTGGTTAGACCTCTGATTGTCTTCCAAAGCACCCAATCAGCTTACTCCAATATACACAGACTGGTTTACAATTTCAATTGAAATCTAGCTGCCCACGTCAGATGTTGCAGCAACCTGAAGGGACAGAATCTGGAACATAAATGTCTTTTTAAGCCTTCTCCGTGCTCCCCAGCCCTGCTTTCTTGTAATCTCTTTCTGGCAAACTGAATTGGCAAAATTTGCAACTGCATTAAGTGCTCAGACACACCCAGCCCAGCTGAATGTGCAATACAGATGACATTTAATGGCCCACTTTCTCTGACCTGGGACAGAGGCACAGTCTACGTCACGTCTAGACACACCAACTCCAAACTACACAGGCTGCTCGCAAATACTTTGTGGTTGAAATAGTTTGGGAAGCGGGCTGGTTGAGGGGATGTCCTGGAGTTTCTCAATACTGAAGGTGAGTTCGCCTGGGCACTGCTGCCTGTAACTCAGGAGAAAAACGAGGGGGTGTTAGATAAAGTTCCTCTCCCCTCCTCTGAAGACTTTCATTAGGCACAAAAATCTTCATGTTGAAGTGGCAGTTTTGGCTGACAGTCCACACACATTTACATCAGGTGACCAGTCTACATAATGATTGGGGGAAGCAGTGAGGAGGGAGGAGGATTGACACATCAGATAATCAATAGCAGACACAATAGGGATTGTACTGAAGATAAAGGAATTGCTTGACCAACGACAGGACTCCGGGGTGTGACTGGGGGGGGATGGACGTGTCCAGCAACCAATGGGGTCATGGGGATGAACACAAGATTGGCTGATGGAACCTTCAGACATGGGAACTCCAGCGAGGTAACAAATGAATCCTTAAAAGGCGAAGCTTTGAGAGAGATGTGGAGCGTAGCACTTGGGACACTTACACTGTCCCTCACTGTTCAAAGGCTCAATGGCAATACTGAGGATTTCTTCATCAAACCATCGCACACAAGATCAGCATCCTTCTGGGCAGGGAGCTGATTTTACAAAATGAGAATGTAACCAGGGCTGATGTTGGAGGAAAAAGTTCTGGAAAGAAAGATGGTGAGGCTTAAAAATAAATGAGATTGCACGGCAGCGCCCGTGCCCAACAGGCACTCGATCATGGCTATACCCAACCCATGGTGCCAATGATGGCCTCTGTTGTCCTCAGCTGGCAAGGGGCAAGGTGGAGGGAACCTCAGAGCCACAGGAGAAAGTAAAGGAGCAAGCGGAAGGAGATACCATCTCCCTCGTGTACCAGGCACTTTGGGCTCCATCAATGCCGCCAACCCAATGCCAAGATTAGAATGGACTGTGCACACTGAGAGGAAGACTCCAAACCATTTGGACGTGGATTTGTATTTTTTTGGTTAAGGTACATTGGTCAATCATCTAGTTAGCTGTTTGAAATCATCACCCTTCATGTCCCACACCTTTAGGTCACCCCCTGCCAAAAGGCCACTGGTGCGATCTCCAACCAACCTGTTGTACAAGGTGCTAACCTCAAAACAAGAGTCGGCAATCTCATCACGGGCTACACTAGAGGTTTGTCACTGCATCTTTTGCTAATGTTAAATGCCTCAAGGCTGTATTGAGCAGGATCTGTTTTCTTGGATGCAATGTTTACATAATACCACAAAGGTAGGTTCACATAAAGGGATACCATCTCTTTAATGCGCTGCATTGTGCTCGACACAGCACAACTGACGTACCAGCAATGGAAACGAGTACTAGTCGAACAAGCAGAGTCATCTAGTGTAAGTCCTAGCTCCAAGGCCTCCATTGCGATTGGGTGCAAGGTAGCTGTCCGAATGTGGAGTTGGGGAGAAGGGAGAGGAGTTCATCTCTGAGGAGTTGTACGGAGACGACACAGGGTTCTGAGCGAGGGCGGACTGCGGCTGCCGCAAGTTCAGGATGCTGTCGATGGCACTCTGCAAATGTTCGGTTAAGGTGTCGTCTTGTGGGCTGTCGCTGGAGAAGCTGGCATTGTCCATGTCGAACGATTCCGACTTGGTCCTCTTGGGAGGCGGGAGCGCCAACTCCCAGGACCCGTCTGGAGGGTCGGCTTTGAGAATGCCGCGCACCAACTCACTCTCGACGTCCGACAGCTCTCTGGCCAGCCCTCCGGTGTTGTCGCCTCCCTTCCCCCCAGGGGGCTCCTCCGACTTGGGAGGCGGAGGGGGAGGGTGCGTCCGGGCTTTCTTGCCGTCCTCCAGCCTGCCGCCTCGGCCAGTCCTCGGCTTCGGGCTCCCCACCGACTTGCAGCTGGCAATGACCCCCCTGGACGCCGCCTCGCACTTGGGCAAGCCCTCCCTCCTGCCCTCCTCAGGCTTGAGGGGCCCCGCCAGCGAGGGGTCAGCAGCAGTCCGGTCAGCTGGGAGGGACGCCCCACCCTCCCGGTGGGTCTTCCTGGAGGGGAACCGGCAGTAGTTGGCGGGGGCGGGGGGCTGGCTCTCGGTGGGTGACGGGCTGGGGTGGTCCAGGCTGCCATTCATCTGGCGGGTGCTGGTGACCCCTGGGCCCTCGGTGCTCCTGATCACCGAGCCGGGCACCTGGTGCACGGGGTCCAGTGCGGTGTTGTGCACCACCTTGCTCAGCCCCGCCTCCTGCTTGATCTTCAGCTTCAAGCCGATGCGGCTCCGCGCCTCATATGTCTTCATGGGCGGCGGGCGGCTGCGGGTGTGGAGGGTGTCATCCTCGCTGTCCTGTGCGGGCAGGGCCCGGGCCCACGACACCGAGGGAGAGCCCCCCGCGTGTTTAATCACCAGCTTGGTGGGGTGGTTGGGCGTCGCCGTCTGCACGGAGGGAAGTCGGGGGGTTTCCAGTGATGCCGAGCTGGTGGAGGGGGGGGGTGGAGGAGAGGTAGTAAGGCTGTGGGATCTGGATGAGGAGGCCACATATTCATCTATGGGGAGGGCGAGAGAGAGAAGAGGCAAGCAGTTACACTTCAGACAATCTATATATTTTTTTTTAAAAACCTCCCCCCACCTCCATTTCCCTCCCAACTCACTTCTGTCTCCCTCCACGATATTCCCTCCTACCCCTCTGTAACCATCTCCAGCCGTCTCTAGGGTTGACAGCTTCAAGTTCCCACAAGTGAACATTACCAACAGCCTGTCCTGGTCCAACCATGGAGACGCCACGGTGAAGAAATCTCACCAGTGCCTCTACTTCCTCAGGAGGCTAAAGAAATTCAGCATGTCCCCTCTGACTCTCACCAATTTTTATCGATGTACCATAGAAAGCATCCTATCTGGACGCATCACGGCTTGGTACGGTAACTGCTCTGCCCGGGACCGCAAGGAACTGCAGAGAGTTGTAGACATAGCCCAGCGCGTCACGGACACCAGCTCCCTCTACCTCGGGAAAGCAACCAACGTAATCCTCCCACCCCGGACATTCTCTCTTCTCCCCCCTCCCATCGAGCAGAAGATACAAAAGCCTGAAAGCACGTACCCCCAGGCTCAAGGACAGCTTCTATCCCGCTGTTATAAGACTATTTAATGGTTCCCTAGTACGATAAGATGGACTCGACTTCACAATCTACCTTGTTATGACCTTGCACCTATTGGCTACCTGCACTGCACCTTCTCTGTAGCTGTCACACTCTGCATTCTGTGTTGTTTTACCCTGTACTACCCCGATGCACTGTGTAATGAATTGATGTGTATGGACGGTGTGCAAGACACGTTTTTCATGGTACAAGTGACAATAATAATCAGTTCCAATTCCACCCCCCTCGCCGCCCCCCCCCCCCCCCCCCCGTAACCATCTCCAGCCCCACAACCCTTCTGCTAACATAACCTAGTCTGCACAGTGCTGTTCACAATTCCAGCTCTATCCTGCTCTCTAGTACTGCGCGGAGTTTGCACGTTCTCCCTGTGACTGCGTGGGTTTCCCCGGGTGCTCCAGTTTCCTCCCACATCCCAAAGACGTGCGGGTCGGTGGGTTAACCGACCGCTATGTATTGTCCCCAGCGTGTGGCAGGAGAATCAGGGGAGGAGTTGATGGTCATGAGAGAGAATAGGTCACAGGAAATGTGGGGGAACGGGGTGGAACTGAGACCCATCAAGACCGCTGAACTGAACTTCCATCTCATTGGAGAATGAGAGAAATATTTCCTGTGACAGGATTTAGTTTCCCTCGTTAAACCTTTCTGCCCACTTCTCTAATAAACCCCTTAAGCTGCAGTCAGAGTACCATACACCACAGAAACAGGCCCTTCGGCCCAACTGGTCCATGCTGACCAAAATGCCCATCTAAGCCAGTCCCATTTGTCCACATTTGGCCCATATCCCTCTAAACCTTTCCTATCCATGGACCTGTCCAAGTGTCTTTGAAAAATTGTTCTTGTACCTGCCTCGACCACTTCCTCTGGCAGCTCGTTCCACATCCCCACCACCCTCTTGTGTGAAGAAGTTGCCCCTCAGGTCCCTTTTAAATCTCTCCCCTCTCACCTTAACCCTACACCCTCTAGTTTTTGATTCCCTTTCAATGGGAAAAAGGCTGTGTGCATTCACCCTGTCTATGCCCTTCATGAATTTATACCTCTAAGAAGGTTTCCGATGCCCCTAACTTTGATGAAGCTGCTCAAAGCACCCTGGGATGTATTACCACGTTAAGGCTGCTCTATAAAAATATGTCTCCTTCACTGCCCACCCGACACAAGCTTGCTCTTTCATTTCACGGATGCCGACACTTGTCATGTGTTTCTATCTACCAGTTGTCAAGACAAAGAGCTGTATCTCATTGTGTTCTGGTAAATGAAAGATAAGTGTTCCACACTAATTCATTTTATACTCCAGGACATGAGGGTAATCATCCTAAGTGCAAACTTCATGTTCAGCTTCTTAAAAGCTTTACATAAGTCATCTTTAAAAATGAACCAGAGGGGGAGATGAGAGTCCTTTAAAGCAGCAAGCTGCAGTCTGGGACTCGCCACTTGGAAATGGATTCAATCATATTAAACATATAGATACGAAAACCGATGGAGTCGTAGGTTGTCTAAGGATACAGAGGGACCTTGATCAGCTAGAAAATTGGGCAGAGTGGTGGCAGATGGAGTTTAATCCAGGCAAGTGTGAGGAAATGGATTTTGGGATGGCAGGTGTTGGCAGGACATGTACTGTAAATGGCAGGGACCTTAGTGTTAACGAACAGAGAGACCTTGGGGTGCAAGTTCACCGTTTTCTGAAAGTAGCCATACAGATGGATAGGTTACTGAAGGAGTTATTTTGTATGCTTGCCTTGGCGGACAGGGTATTGAGTGCAGGAGTTGGGACGTCATTTTGTGGCTGTACAATACACCGTCCTCACTGGAGCGCTAGGGACTGAGGGGTGACCTTGTAGAAGTTTATAATATTATGAGGGGCACAGATAAGGTAAGTGGTCAGAGTCTTTTCCTCAGGCAGGGGGAAGTCTAAAACTACAGAGGGCATAGATTTACAGTGAGGGGGGAGGAATTTAAAGAAGATCTGAGGGGTGACTTTTTCTGCACAGAACATGCTGCCAGAGGAGGTAATAGAGGCAGAGAAATTACAGTGTGTAAATGACCTTAGCAGATAGGTCTCACAGCCAGCACGGACAAGTTGGGCCAAAGATTCTACCACCCAATGGGAACTTTCAAAGGAGAACTGGATTAACCCTTGGAGAAAATGGTAGGGACAACATGCAGAGTTTTATCTGAAGCTTGAACACATCAAATAGTCCTACTTCGACCAGTGCACGGGACACCACAATCAGCAATGAGATGGCTGCCCCCCCCCCCCGTGAAGTGGACAGCTTGAGTCTAGTCTCAACATCTGGAACCAGAGGGGCACCACTGCTTCCCAGAGGATGACAGAAGCCACCACCGAGATCCTTTCAGTGCACGGCCCCTGCTCTGGGATTTTCCAGAGCAGTCAAAACACTAGCAAGGAGTGCGTCCACCGTGGGGTCAGGTTGGGTTGAAGGGAGGAGGTGACAGAACATGACGGCTGCCAAAACACACGAGACACCTTTGGAGGGGCAGGAACTGCCATCGTTACACATCTTACCAGGTTTCTCCTTCGCCAGCTGTTTGTCCGTGGACAGGGAGGTTTTCTCTTCCTGGATGAACATCCTGTCAATCATCACCATCTCCGCCGAGGGACTCAGCCTCTGGAAATTCAGAAAGACACCCGTTCACTGCTGTACAGCAATCACCGGCTGCACCCTCTGGACTGCAGCTCGGTGCAAAGCCCTCGCCTTCTGAAACACATTTCATGCAAACATTTCCGGCTTCAGCCTTCCCTCCATTTTGTCCCAGTAACCAGGGTTCTAGATTACAACTGGATTTCATATTCTCGCTCAATAGACACCACCACCACCACCCCCACCCACCTCACCATCCACAGAGATAGTGCTGCAATCAGGTGGGGGTGATCGGTCCTCCAAGGAGGAATTTCTCCTCCCCTCAGTCCTAACTGGCCTGCCCCTGACTCTCAGCTTCTTCAGCTCAGGTAAAAATACCTTGACAACCCCTCGGCTTGGAATAGATACCCTCCGATTCTTCCAGACTTCACAACCCGATCCCTCCCGACCCCTCAAGGGCAGCTGCTCATCCTCGATTTGGTTTTCAGAAACAGACTGGCCAGGAGTACGTGTCATTTTACCCCGTCCCCCCTCACACACTGTCTGTTCCTGGAGCAACGCAAGGACTGCGTTTACACCGAGATCAGTAACAGCAAGCGTACGGAAGAGCAAATGCAAGCTCTCCCAAGCTGCTGTCCTGGTCCTGAATGCTGGAGCCCGAGGCCACATGACCAACTCCGACTGCTGTGCCTTTAGCCCCACTGACCCTTCACCAGCCCCGTTAACCCACTCGCTCTGTACCCAGCAGCAGGATGTTCAGGAGCAGCGGTCTGGCAGATCGCACAGATCTCTGCCCAGTAACCATCAGCTCCAATACCCTGGACACTCACACACTCGGCAAGTTTGGGAATCTGTTATACGAGGAAATGTCAAGAAATTCAACAGTCAACACCAGCAATGTCCCAAAAGTGACAAGGCTGAGATGTTTGAGGAAGGAATTCTAGCAGAGTCCCAGACACCATCAGCTCTGAGCCATTAGACCTTGCCCAAGTCCCACCCTAGAACAGGAATCTAGGCTGATGCTCCAGTGTGGTAATGAGGCCTTCTCTTCCAGGTGAGACACAAATTCCCAAGGAAGTGTTTTGAGGAGCAGGAGGGATCTTTCTGGAACCCCATGGAAAATATGAATCCCTCAACTAACATCGCTGAAGTAGGTTCTCTGCTTGTGTGAGCTTGCTGTGCGTAAGCCAGCCATCGACACACTGAGATTACACTTCATTGGTTGCGAAAGCTCTGGGACATTCTGCACTACTCTTCAAGCACAAGTCCAGTCTTCTTACCCTCATCAGACAACACATTTGCTTTGTCACCTTGATTCTTCAGTTGCTCATGACAATGTTCTGGGATTTCCCACCGCCCCTGTCTATCCTGTCATTGTATCGAACAGAGAGTCCACTGTCAATTTATTGATCATTCCTCTTTGATCATCTCCTCCCTGGTAACCATCAGCAATAGCTCTCAATTCTGCTCCCAGTCCGGTTACCAAGCCCGGGTCTCAAGTTACAAGGGTGTCTTTAAGTCTGAGGAACCCCTGGTGGATCTTCATCCTCCGCACCAGTTACACTGCAACCACCAACAGTGAACGCACCAAATCACAGCCGTGGTTGCTTCCGTTCGGAACCAGGTTGACACTGACCTGAACCCACTTCGATGTCCACTTAATTAGTCTGGTCTGGATTTCAACGCAGTTCCCAGGAGGTTGAAAGATCAAATGGGACACCTAATTGCCTCCCATCCCCTCCCCAGTAAAGGAAGGGAACATCTCCATACTCCAAACAGGGTGCCCCATCACTGCCAGAGGGGGCTCACACAAGGCAAAAGTAGAAAGGGTTACCCTGGCCTCCTCGAACAGCAGCATTCTGTATTTGTGCAGCATGGCCTGGGTACGTTTTAATAACTGTGTCGAGACTGCCTCAAACTCCTCGTCCACTGAAAGACAAAGAAGCAAACACATCACTTGATAACAATAAATATAATTAATGCATTTTGTTTTGGGCTAGTGTCCCAGCCTCCACCACTGGAGCACAAGGACCACGAGAAGGTCACTGAGCCCCTTGAACCCTCTCCATATCAGTAGGATTACAGCTGATCCACAATTTCTTGTCCATCCTCCTCCTCCTCCTCCTCTTTCCCCATGACCCTGATGAGATGGCTATCCATCTCAGACTTGGATAGACCGAGCTCTGTCCCCACAGGACTTTGGGGGAAGACCACTCGCAATCCTCAGAGAAGAAATTCTACCATATCTCATTCTTAACTGGGATTATTCAGAGACCATGTCCTTTGGTTCTGGACATCCCACAAGAGGAAACACCCTCTCAACATTTTCCGTCCAGCCCCCCCCCCCCCCCCCACCAAGAATTTTATGCTTCAATGAGACCACCTCTTATTCATCTACGAGGAGAGTCCCAACCTTTCCTTGTAGGACAATCCCTCCATTCCTGGAAATCATCCAATTGAAACCGTTCCCCAAACGGACTTCAAGAAAATAATACTTTTCCTTAAAAGGGGGGCGGAATCAAAATCATTCCAGACGTGGTCTCACCAATGCCTTATACAGCTGTACACTTTTACACTCCAACTCCAAGGCCAACGTTCCACCAGCTTCCCCACGACCCTGCTACACGCATGTGTCAGCTTTGAGTTTCATGCACAAGGACCCAAATTCGTATTCCAGCTTGTTGCAATTTTCCTTCATTTAAACCACACTGCTCCCTTCTGAAATTAACTCAATTACCCTCATCAAAATCCATTCGCCAACGTTTTGCCCACCTATCAACATCTCTCAGTAAACCGTCTGCGCCCTCCTCATAACTTGCCTTCCCACCTGTTTTTGCATCATCTGCAAATTTGGCTATCCTCAATTCACTTCCTTCCTCCAAGTCACTGATATGTATCATAGACAGTGGGGTCTCAGCACTGATCCACTGGCCACGGCCTGTCGGTCTGAAAACGCACCCAACGTATCTGCTGTAACGCACAAGGGACAGAACAAGGGAAGCTCCCAGTGGCAGGGTGCAGAGGGAGCAGCTCCACACTTGGACCAAAAGCTCTACCCCAGGGTGCCAGGAGAGAGGAAAGCACGAGCTCCGTGACCATTACCTTTCCTGTGCTCTTCTGCAGAGGGTAACGTTCCCTGGTACAGGTGGTACGGCAGAAGCCTGTGGACCATGTCCTGGTAAGATCGGAAGGGGGACTTGTAGTCCGGTTGGAGAACTGCATCCTGATCCATGCGCAGTCGGTCCAAGAGCCTGTGAGGAGGGCACAGCAACATTGCTTTAGGACACGCAGCAGAACAGGAATGGGAGACTTAATACAAGACCATAATGAATCTATCAGGGAATTCTGAGGGATATCTTGCCCCAGGATTGGGGGATTGTGAGGAAGAAGGAAGGGGGGGTTGGGGGAAAAAGAAAGACAGAGGGATGGGAGGAGCCGGTGTGGCAGAAACACTGGCAGGGGGCAAAAATGCTGGCACAGAGCAGGGGGACCAAGTGGCCTCTTTCTATGGTAACCAAGTCAAGCCACTCTGGTATAACAAGAGTCCATTCAACCCCTCAAATACTTTCTTACCAGCCCATTCTCCATTTAGACACAGTTGTACAGCACAGAAACAGGCCCTTCGGCCCATCATGTCCATGCTGACCCTTTTGCCCATTTACACCAATCCCATTTGCCCTCATTAGGACCGTATCCCTCTATTCCTTGCCCATTTAAGTGCCTTTCTAAATGCCCCTTGACCAGAGTGATCGTATCCGATTCCACCTCCTCTGGCAGCACATTCCAGATATTAACCACTCTCTGTCGAAAAAAACTTCCCCCACAGATCTCCTTTAAAACTCCTTCCTCACACCTTCAACCTGTGGCCTCTTGTTTTTGATACCTTTACTATGGGAAAAAGATTCTGACAATCTACCTCAGTAACACCTCTTATAATTTTGTACACCTCCACCAGGTCACCCCTCAGCCTCCTTCGCTCCGGGGAAAACAAGCCCAGCGTGTCCAATAACACATCCTCCAATCTAGGCAACACCCTGGTGAATCTCCTCTGCACTCTCTCCAGCGCAATCATATCCTCCCTGTAGTGTGGTGACCAGAACTGCACACAGTGCTCCAAGTTGTAAAGTTGAAACATAATGTCCCAACTTTTATGTTCTATGCCCTGACCTATGAAGGGCTTCTTCACCACCCTATTGACCTGTGTTGCCACTTTCAGGGAGCTATGGACTTGAACCCCAAGGTCAGTTTTCCTTACTGCCCTATCATTTATTGTACATGTTTCTACCAACACTTCATTCAACTGATCTATATCCTGTTGTAGCCTTAAACAATCTTCCTCACTGTCCACACCACCAACTTTCATACCATCTACAAACTTACTAATCAAGCTTCCTATATTCACATCCCAGTCGTTAATGTACATCACAAACAAGGGTCCCAGCACTGATCCACTGGTCACAGACTTTCAGAGTTCAGCTGCTTTAATCCCCACTGAATAAACCCAACTGCTCTCAATTTTCAAATCTCCAAATGACCCCATTTCGGTTTCAGGTGGAGAGGAGACGAGAGGGAGAAAGGTCCCATCAGTCATGTGTGAAGAATCGATCCCAAATGGCCAGCAGAGGAAATGTCTCCTCTCCCTCTCCCTGATAAAACGTTGAACACTTTGACTCGTTCCCCACTTTCTGCTGAACAGGACAGAATTCAACCCCAGTCCTGCACCACTCTCATAATGCAATTCTTTAACCCCTGAACCACTCCACTCTCAAGGTGCACCACACAGACTGGATGCTGTTTTCCTAAACAAAGTCCAAGGAAACTTTGTACAAGTACACAGTGCCAGGAGGACTCGATTCAAGAGCCGTGGGACCAATCGGGATGCAGGAGATTTATGTGGTTTCTGCTGACTGGCTGTAGTTTGCGGAGCTGAGGGACCACTTACACAGATTCCTTTGCTGGCTGCAGAGATGCTGGCGTCTTCAGTCCTCCCAACTTGCTCTCCATCTGCGAAGCAAAACAAACAGTTCAATACCCGACCACTTCCAATAATCCTCAGCAGAGGGAATTCCCAGGGAGATGACAGGGAGCAGCGAACAGTCAGGATCTGAAGTTACTGCACAGCGAGTATCAGCTCCAGGGGAACAGTCCCGGGTTGCCAGCGTCCAGTTCCTGGCCTGATCTCTGGTCTGGGTCAATGCTTTAGGTCAGCAAGTCCCTCCTCAGAGTCTCGTGCAACAGCTGGAGGGGTAAACCTCAGGACTAGAGGGGGACTAGGGTAAAGGGACTGAGACGAGAGGTTTTCTCACCCAAATAGTAGGGCACTTTTGGGAATCTGCCCCCTCCATGGGCTGGGGGCATTCAGGATACTCGAGGCTGAAATTGGTGGATATTTGGGCGCAGAGGGAATTGAGGAATACCGGGATCAGGTGGGGGAGGGGATGAGACACAGGACGAGCACAACGATTCCTGTCCCCATGAGGCAAGATGTGAAATGGTTGTATCTTGGGCTCACAGCTCCTTCCAGCTCCAAGGTCAGGAACAGACAGACTCTGCCTCCGCTGCTCCCTGAAAATACAGACCCCTGTGGAAAGGGAGCAAGTTCCCAGCCTGTCAAGTGAGCCGAGATCCACGGAGTGGTAGCATAGTGGTCAAGGTCTGGTTCCACCAATCCACAGAGCTGCACCAGTGACATGGAGACACAGTTCGAATCCCACCACACAGCTGGGTGGTACAGGTAGATCTGCTATAACACAGTCCTTCCTAAGAAACCTCACATTATAGAGAGTTGAAATCGCTGTTGTTGCCTTCAAAGCACAGATTTAAACAGGTTTCCCCAATCACTCTATAACCAATGTGGTTCGTGTAATGCAAACAGTGTTCCCTAATCCGTCCTCGTGTTATAACCAATTTGTGCTATGGAAACATGTTACAGCAGAACCATCCGTACCTAAACAATCTGGAATCAGTGGATGGACTAAGCAAGGGTAATGGGATCTACTGGTTATTCACAAAACCCCTTTTGGTTCACCAACATCCTTTGGGGAGGTAAATCTTCCATTGGTCCCTGACTGGCTCAAGAACCAGTTGACCAAGAGTGACAAACCTGGTGAGCAGGCACTGAACCAGCAGGCATCAGCTGCGTTAGTCCTTTCCCCAGAAGTTGGATCTGGATCGGCCCTTTGGACAAGCTCATGTTCAGACCCGAGATTGAACTGATCACTCCGGGTTTCGTCTGTAAAAGACCAAGAACAACAAGGGCATCAAGTCACCAATGGGACAGGAACATCTGCAGAAGGAATTGAGAACTGCATGGCATCAGATCAGTGACGGCACCCAAAATCACTTTTATAAACATGCAAATCAAACGAGGTTTATAACCTCCCACTTTAAGTAATCCCCACCCCCCTTCCCCACAAACCTCCCCACCATTTCTTCTCTTCCCTTTCCTAGCCCATCTCTTTTTCTACCTTTTATTTCCTCTCTCCCCCCACCTGTGACCCATCCCCCAGTGGATCTGCTCTCCCCTCCTCCCCTGTACCTGCCCATCACTATCTCTTACCTGCATCTACCTATCACCACCCTGTGCCCACCTCCCCTCTTTTGTCCACCTATCACTGCTCTGCTTTTCCCTCCTATATATCGGGCTTCCCCCTTTTCCTATCTTCAGTCCTGAAGAAGGGTCCTGACCTGAAACGTTGGCCGCCTGCTTTTCTCCACGGATGCTGCCTGGCCTGCTGAGTTCCTCCAGCATCAGCGTGTTTTTCACCTGGATTCCAGCATCTGCCGTCCTTTGTTTCTCGAGGTTTATAATGGTGATGGTTCCTGCCCACAGCCCCTCCCCACCTCGTCTGCAGATGGTGTAGGGTCTGCCTAGTATGCTCCTGGAGTTGAGCCTGGAGTCCAGGCTGACACCCCAGTGCCACAACCATCAGTCAAGGGAGCCACTGAAGGAGCAAAAAGGACTAACCCTCCCCCAGATTAACTGGCGGGGACTTCCACAGGCAGCACTTTCATCTGCAGACCCATCGGCACACTTCAGAAAGAAATCCCAGCCTCTTGTGCCCTGAAGTGTGGGGAATGGATAAGCTGCAGTAAGACCATAAGACATAGGAGCAGAATTAGGCCATTCGGCCCATCGAGTCTGCTCTGCCATTCGATCATGGCTGATTTATTTTTCCCTCTCAGCCCCATTCTCCTGCCTTCCCCCCATAAACTTTGACACTAATCATGAAGCTATCGACCTCCGCTTTAAATGCACCCAATGACTTGGCCTCCACAGCTGTCTGCGGCAGTCAGTTCCACAGACTCACCGCCCTCTGGCTGAAGGTGTGTGTGGCAGGAAGCACGGAGGATTGCCTACCTGTAGTGAGGGCTGAATCTGGTGCTGTGCGACAGGCTTCATCTGCAGGGGGACTGTTGTTCCTTGCTGTAGGTGGCAGGGGGCTCCAGACGCTGTCCCTGAGATGACTTTGCTGTCTGGAGACCGTGTTGTGGTTGTGGTACCTGACAAAATAAGTGCAACATGGCTTAGTGAAGCAGAAGAATAAAGTCAGTTACTGGGCAGCATATGTTCCATATTTCCTTATGCCATTCAGCCCATCAAGTCTCTGCCAGCTCACAGAGCATTCCCTGTTCTTTCCACATTCCCCTCAGCACTAGAGGAACCTTACAGTGGCCAATTAACTACCAACCTGTATGCAGTTGGGATGTGGGAGGAAACTGGAGCACCCAGGGGAAACCCACATGGCTGCAGGGAGAATGTGCAAACTCCACACAGACAGCACCGGAGGTCTGGATCGAACCTGCCTCACTGCTCTATTAGCTGTATTACTGCATGTAAAGCAGCTACCCCACTGCAGCTCCAACTACAACCACACTCTCCTGCACTGTTATAACGAGACCCACCACAAGCCTGAAGACAAGACCCGTGCTGAATGACTCTGACTCCATTACTACGCCTCATCTTCTGTCTGTGTGTACTTGTGTCTGTGTACTCATCTACGCCTCATCTTCTGTCTGTGTACTGTGTGTACTTGTACTGCAGCCTTTTGGACTCCACACCAAATTCAAGCACTCAAGGTAACCGGCGTTCTGTGCCTGTATCAGACGTGGTCGGTTCTGCTGCGGGACATCTGTCTGTAGCACCGCCTGACCTGCTGGGTATTTCTCTCTCTCTACCCATTAACATATCAACCAGATGGCTTAGTCAACAGCTTATCTCCATGGCAACCCTGGCCCCACCCTCAGAGTGCCTCTTCATCCTATCCATCCCTCTACCTTCTCTGTATCCGAAAACTAACTTTCTCTCTTCCCAGTTTTGACAAAGAGCCTTCAACCTGAGACATTAACGCTGTTTCTCTCTCCACAGACACTGCCTGACCTGCTGAGTGTTTATGCAAGTTATTATGTAATTATGTGCAAGTTATGTCGATTTATGTTAACTTGTGTTTGTCAGGTTTGTAATATACTCTGCTGTTGCTGCAAAGAGCTACTTTTCATGGCATCGATATCCTGGGTATGTGCGCCCATGGCAATGAGAAACTGAAACATCAGGGAATACAACCAGGTTATTACAGACAGAAGAGACTTCCTCACTGCCTGAGTAGCTGTGATTCTCGATTTTGTTCCCATTCCTCTGCGGGTGATACCGTCACCTCAGAAGAGCTGAAGTCTCACTCCAGAGACTTGAACTCAAGAATCCAGACTACAGCTCTGATGCAGTACTGAGGGACTGCCACATTGCCAGAGGTAAAGTATTTCTTTGGCTTAGACCTCCCTCTTGGGTGAAGGCAGAAGGCCCCGTGGTATCATTCCTGAGGAAATTCCTCCAGGAATCCTGGGGCTAACGTTTCTCCATCAACACTACTGGACGAAACCATCTCTGATCTTCATCACCCTGCTCTTCCTGGAATCTTGCACAACCTAACACCATTTTGCTTCATGGCTGTAGAGTGCTTTGGGATGTGCTGAAAGGGATGGGGAAAGTGCAATATGAATGCAAAACTCATACAGGATACCTCTCTTGCTCTCGAAACAACCAGCTCCCCCCCCTCCCCCCCAACATAACGCACCTGCTGAGGAAGCCTTCATGAGGACGGACGTCTGCTGCAGAAGTGTGGCCAGAGCTGCCTGTCCCCCTCCTGGGGGCTGTGACTTCAGCCCGGCTGAGGTGGTGTGAGTCTGTGCCTGCAGGCTCGAGGACTGCACTTGGCTGCCAATCAGCATCGTGGAGGCCTGACTGCTGAGCTGGCTCACACCAGGCACACCTTGGCTGGTGCCAGAGGGCTTGGCTTGAAGAATTATGTTGTGCTGCATCTGTTGAAACAAGGTGCATCGCTGTGACTTTTGTCGGTAATCATCGCACAGAACAGACAGCCCTAACACAGACCATTCAGCCCAGCTGGACCATGCTCCTGTTTCACACCCTTCCACCCACTGCCGTCTAACAGTTTGTGGATGGAAATCAAAACCTGCAGATGCTGGAAATCTGAAATAAAAACAAAGAGTGCTTGAAATACTCAGGTTAGGCAGCAGCTGTGGAGTGAGAACCAGTCAATGTTTCGGTTCAGCGATCTTTGTCAGAACAAAGCACACAGACACAAAACGTTCCTCTTCCCATAGATGCTGCCTGACCTGCTGAGTTTTCCCAGCACTTTGTTCTTATGAACTGTAGTACAACCTCTTACACTCACTTGGTTTTCCCTAAATCTAATGCAAGGAACAAGAAGCATCAATTCCAAGCTGTGCATAAATTTCCTGTGCAATTTATTGATGACCAACATTTTTATGGTCTCTTAACTCGGTCACCCACACCTTCTCCCAAGAGGACACCAGTAAATGTCCTATAAATTGCCTTAGTTTTGGCTTTGATGAATTTGAAAGTGCAGTGGACCGTAATTAACTACGAGTGAGCTTGGCTGTGAAGTGGTACACAGTTAAACGATCTTTACCTGGAGGGATAGGAGAATGGAGCAAGGTGAGGTGGGGAGGGCGGGGGGGAGGAGGTGGGGAGGGCGGCGGGGAGGAGGAGGGGAGGGCGGCGGGGAGGAGGAGGGGAGGGCGGCGGGGAGGAGGAGGGGAGGGCGGCGGGGAGGAGGAGGGGAGGGCGGCGGGGAGGAGGAGGGGAGGGCGGCGGGGAGGAGGAGGGGAGGGCGGCGGGGAGGAGGTGGGGAGGGCGGCGGGGAGGAGGTGGGGAGGGCGGCGGGGAGGAGGTGGGGAGGGCGGCGGGGAGGAGGTGGGGACAAAGCAGCGAGGGTCAGTGGACATTCCTTTAAACAAGGAAGCAGAGCATTCAAGGGTAAGGGCACCAGATGTAGGGAAAGACCTTCTCCAGCAGACTCCCCGGAAAGCCACACTCCATCCTGAATTGGAAATGTGTCACTGCTCCTTCCTCGCTGCTGGGTCGCTCCTGGAACTCCCTCCCCAACAGCACCGCGGGAGCACCTTCCCCAGGAGACGGCTCACCACCACTGACCCGAGGCCACTCTGGACGCACCACAGAGGCTGTCCTTGCCGATGATGCCAGAGGCTCCTCCCCAACCCAAATGAGCAATAAAACCTGGGACAGGAAGGTGGGGAGACCAAGCCCAGGAAGTCTTGGTGGCTTCACGTGGACTGATGGTTTCACCTGCCACCACAAGTCATCGAGGAAGGTGAAGAGCAGTTCCAACGTTGACCTACCATGCTGGCTTTCACCACTTGGCCTGACTCCAGCCCAACGGGTCCCCGTTCACCCAGACCCCCAGTGACTGCAAGGAGACCCTCACCTGCTGAAGCTTCTCCATGATGGTCTTGTGCTGCTGGGTGGGGTTGGCAATGGCCGACATGGTCTGCAGTTGGCTGGTCACCATCTGGAACCTCTGCTGCTGCTCCGCCGTCAGGGTGAGGGTCTGGTAGACGGGCTGCAGGGGAGCCTGCGGGTGTGGCTGGCAATGGAGCTGCAGCTGCATGTGGGGGGGCTGGGTGGGCAGGGGGTCACTGGGGGTCTGCGAGGGGGCGGTGGAGGGGGGCAGGAGGTGGGGTGGGGTCTGGGCTTCGGCCTGGCTCTGGGCAGGGGCCGGGGGGGTGAGCTGGGGCTCAGCCTGGGGTGGGGGCTGGGCAGGGGCACTCTGGAACTGCATCTGCAGGTGCGGCTGGGAGGGGGGTCTCATGGGGTGGGGTGCCTGGGAGCTCCCGTGGGGTGAAGTCTGCAGCTGGGTCTGGATGACGTAGAGGGGCTGCAGGGGCAGCTGGGACGGGGTGCAGGAGCGGGACAGGGGCTCGGAGGGGGGCCGGGACAGTGCCTGGGGCTGGGAGGAGGGACGGCTCTGGGGGCGGGACGGTGGCCGCGACAGGGGCTGTGGCTGCGAGGGAGGCCGTGACTGGTGCGGAGACGGCATCTGGATGTGGAGCTGGCTGTCGCTCGGCGGGGCTTGGGGCACAGGCGACTGTGACGTTGGCGTGCCCTGCTGCAGGGCTGTCTTCTGTTGCCCCGCGCCCATCTGCTGGAGGAAGCAGACACAAGTAGGTAGTGGTGGAACCTCCCGTCCCACAGAACCACCTCCCACCCACCCCGTCCCTGCCACCCCCTCCCGCTGAGAACATCAGGTCACCACTCAAACACCAAGCTCAAACTCCATGCCTTTTGGGGGCGGGTCCATACATTTCCTGCACGTACACAGCACCCAGAACTTCAGACATTTACTCCTTCCAAAAGGCAGCTACTAGATCTAGAGCCATACAGCACGGAAACAGGCCCTTCAGCCCCAATGTCCATGCTGACCGAGTGGCCTACTTGAGCTAGTCCCATCTGCCCGTGTTTGACCCATATCCTTCTAAACCTTTGCTGCCCACGTATCTGTCCAAATGTTACTTTACTTAACCATTATAAAAGCAACAGTTTTCTGTTGATCAAAGCAAGGCTGCTTGTGCAATGAATAAAGTAATCTCCATCCCTGTGCCCCATCATGCACTCTCAGGGGAGGGCAACGGAGGTTAGACAGAGTGAAGCTCCTTCTACGCTGTCGCATCAGACACTTAAAGGCTAGGTCATACCTTAGTTACGTCTGCTCCCAGTTAAGGAACAAACGTTTAAGGATTCTCACACTTGGTTTACAAATCTTTCCATCGCCACAATCTCCTCCAGCCCCTTAAGTGTCAAATTATCTCCTTGCTTCAAACTCCGGCCTCGTAATCACCCTGACCTTGTAATCACCCTGACATTGGTCCACGACTGGTAATTGTTCCTTCAGCTGCCCGAGCCCTACACTCACTGCCCCTCTAGCAACAACCCCACCCTAGTACTGTGTGGCTCAAAGTCAAATTTTATGTAGTACTGTTCCAGTGGGATGTTCAGTTATGTTCTGGGTGCTATGTACATACACGGTGTTGCTCAGTGGAAAAAAAATCAAACTCAGAATAAAATAGAAGTGCCGTGCAAATTTCCATGGCTGTCGGGAAGTCAGAGATCCTGATAAAATAAAAGTTTGTTAATCAGATGGTGGAGTCTCGTTGTGACTTGCAGAACACACAGATCCTACTGTTGGAACTTCCACACCACAGGATGAAAATCAAGTGAACCATGTACACATTTCACACAGCAGGAGCCCACCAGGGTGCTGGTCAATCCCAGGAACCCGGCCAGAGCAATGAGCTCGGTGGGGATTCAGTCTCGAGGGATGAGCCATCCAGGATGGAAGACCAGGTTCATTCATTTGAGCTACTGCCAACTGATTGTCCCGGCTGGGATTGGCTCACTCTGCGGTCCACTGGTGGGAAGGGAACATGGCATCAAGTCCTTGGACCTTGTTGCATTCTGTGGGTGTTTTGCCCATACACACACACACACACACACACACACACACACACACACACAATCTCCCTCAGATATAAAGCCAACATTACACAGTGCAAGGAGCCAGGGTTGAAGTAAGACAGAGTAAACAGCAGCTTTAAGCCAGAAGCAAGAGTGTAGATAGAAAGGCCACCTGGAGGAGGTGGGGTGCTAGAAGTGTGGGGTACAGGCGGTGGGGGGGGGGGGGGGGGGGGGGGGGGGAGAAATGACATGTGGTTGGTGTGAACCACACCTGTCCATTACATGCCACAAACACACCAGCTTCGATGGGCTCTCGTTGCCATTTCTGGCCACACAGGCTGGTGCAAGATTTCCCAGGGGCCTTGGACAACCGTGGTTCACGTCCCATCCCCTGATCTCAAGATCACTGAGGCTTGGGCTATGGCACTGCCAGTCTCTGCAACCTCCTGCTTAAACCTCCCAAGGTAGGTGGGAAGGGACAAAGCACAGACTGCATTTATCACCAAATTCCTCTCCACCAATGTCACAAGGACTTGCTTCCACCCAAAGATGAAACTCCCACTTTCCACAACAAGAAACTCTACGTCAGTGCAACATTTTCACTGGATCACACTGTATCATTGGGGCCATCCAGTCCCTGTCCGTGCCAACTATTTCCTCTCCAGTTTGGCCTAACCTATCCTGTCCTTCCCTCACGTCATTTGTCCAATTCCCTTTTGGAAGTCCTCCATGAATCTGCTTCCACTGCCCTTACAGGCAGCCGGTCCCAGATCACAACTACTTCTTACTTAAAAAAAACCTCACAATCAGATGGAGTGGGCTCTTTGGCCTTCATATGTGCTTAGCCATCCTTGTCGATTTTTATCTCAGGGACACTTTCCCTGCGCTAACCTCATCTTGCTCAAATCCTTTCGTATCTAAAAATCTATCAATCTCTGTCAGTGACCAAGCTTCTATGACCCTCTTTGATACAAGATTCCAAGGACTCGCTTCCCTTGGGGTGAAGACATTTCCTCTGCTCTCTGTCCAGAATGGCCAACCACTTGTTTTGAGACTGTGATCCCTTGTTCTAGACTCTCCAGCCAGGGGAAGCACCATCCGTGCATCCACCCTGTCAAGACCCTGATAATCTTGTACATTTCAACAAGAATTTTGCATTCTTCCAAACTCACGAGTATAGTCTCTGCCTAACCTCTCCTCTGATTGTCCCCCTCCCAGAAATCAATCCGATGAATTGCCCTCCCTCTATGGAATGTATATCCTTCCTCAGATGTGAGTCCAGACTTGAACACAATATTCTCACCGTATTTTCCCAATGTCTTTACGCTTATACTTAAATTCTCTTGCAATGAAGGTCAACGTGCCATTTACCTTCCTAGTTGCTTGGTCTATCTGCATGTTAACTTCTGGTGATTCATGAACACCAACACCTTACCAGTCTCTCAACATCGAAAAACAAAACTTGACTTTCCTATCCCCCCCCCCGCCCCCCCAAAGTGGATAACCTCATACTTCCACATTCAATTCCATCTGTCATTTCTTCACCGATTCACTTAGCTTGCCTACATCTCCCTAAAATCTCTGTATCCTCCTCACAATCCACACTGCCAAGCCATCAGCAAACTTGGATATACTATACTTAATCCCCGCTTCCAACCACCAATATAGATTTGGGGCCCTGGCACCAATCCCTGTGGCACACCATGTGTCACAGCCTCCTAACCTAAAGACAACCTACTTATTCCTACTCTAGTTTCTGCCCATTAACTAATCCGCAATCCAAGCCAGTACTTTACCTCCAATCCTACGCGTATGTTTGTTTAATAACTTAGTGCAATACTTTATCAAAGGCCCACTTAAAGAACAAATACACCACATTCACTGGTTTGCCCTCATCTGTCTTGCTTGTTAAAACCTCACAAAAAATCTGAGAGATACCTCAGAAATAATTTCAGTAACCCATGTTGACTAACCAACTATTATTTTCTAAGTGTCTCGTTACCACTTCCTTAATAATAGTTTCCAGCATTTTCTCCACTGCTGATGTCAGGCTAACTGGTCCCCAGTTCCCTATTTTCCTTCTCCCTCGTTTGTTAAGTGATTTACAACCAGTCTCAAGGAACTGTTCTAGTGTCTACGAAATGTTGGAAGACAACATCCAGTGAATCGACCAGCTCCACAGCCACCTCCTTCGAAATCTTGGGATGTCAGACATCTGACCCTGGGGATTATTGGATTCCAGCCCAAATTATTACTCTCGTACTTCTTTAGAAATCTAATGCTAATCTCTTACATCTCCTTATTCACTTTAGACCTGTTGTTTACCAGCATCTCTGGGAGTTTTGGGGTCTTCTGTGACGACAGGTAAGTGTTTATATTCCCCAGTACAATTTCTCCTGTCTGTCTCAGTCTCAGGGACTCACATTAACATTTGTTAATCTGTTAATTTTACTTATCTAAGGAATCTTTTACAATCTTTTTAGGTCTCTCACAGGATTACTCTCCTTCTCTTTTGCAGAATTCTGAAATGTCCCAACCCTCAGGCTGTCTGCTCTTTTTGGCAAACATCACAAGCTTCCCCTTTGAGCTATTTATCTTTAGTTTCTCCTTAGTCATGGAGGGCCCACTTTTGCTGTTTGGGTTTTTGTACCTTGAGGGGGTTACAGATTTGTTATAAACTTTGTACTGATTCTTTTCATGTTAACTATTGCTGGATTAATACAATTTCTTCTGATGCAGTTTCCCATTTACCAAAACCAACTCAATTCATATCTTCATAGTTCCCTTGGTTTTGATTGAAGCCCTGGTTTCAAATTGAAAGTGATTTGGTTCAATCTTTATATAAAATTTATAATATGGTCACAGGTCTGTAACACACCCTTAACCACCCAATCAATCTCTTGTTTTTAAATTGTGCAATACTAGACCTAAAATCCACTATTCTATGCTGGGTCCTCAATATACTGATCTAGAAAACCATCTCATATACACCCCAGGAATCAATCCTCTGTATTATAAAGCTAATATAAATCCACTTGTACACTGGGAAATTTAAGTCCCCCATAACTGCTGTATTACCCTCGTTGCAAATATCTCTATACTGCCCTCCTGCTTGCCGTTTATAGACAACTCCCACCAATGTTTCTTGGTGTTTCTTAGCCCTCAAACTGAATGTACCAAGTAATTTTCAGAGCTACCATTCCCTCCCCCCTGACATTTCCCCCCATTCTTTGTCATGATCCTTTTCCATTTTGCCTAGGTCTTCCAAATAGATCCTGGAATATTTAATTCCCAACCTTCATCACTTTACAACATTTACCTCCACAGTGGCTACTGTCCGTGCCCTTTTATTGTATGATGAATGCTGTGTGCATTCAGAGAGAAAGCCTCCAACTTGGTCTTTTTGCCATTTTTTCCTAGCTTGAATTGGAGGTACACCCCAGTGTTTGATCTCTGTCCCTTCCCAACCACCCTGACACTCAGTTAGCATTGTAGGGCACGGACACAGGACCCTCAGCCCATCGAGTCTACACCAACCATTGAACACCCACCATAGAGTCAAAGTCATAGCACGGAAACAGACCCTTTGGCCCAATGTCCATGTCGACTAAGGTGCCTTCCTGAACTAGTCCCATATCCCTCATAAACCTTCCTACCCACAAACCTGTCTGAAAGTCTTTTAAGCATTGTAATTGTACCCGCCTCCACCACTTCCTTCATCACCCTGTGTGTGAAAAATTTGTCCCTCGGGTCCCCTTTAAATCTTTCTGCTCTCACCTTAAACCGATGCCCTCTAGTTTTAGCCTCTATGCTGGGAAAAAGACAGTGACCATCCACCTTATCCAAGCCCCTCATGATTTTATACACCTCAATAAGGTCATCCTCCAACCTCCTACGCTCCAGGGAAAACTCACAGCCTGTCCAGTCTCTCCAGTTCTGGCAACGTGCTTGTGAATCTTTGCTGCACTTGCTCCAGTTTAATCACATTCTTCTTAATACACGGTGATCACAACTGCACACAGTATTCCAGGTGTGGTCTCACCAACGTCCTGTAAAGCTGTAACATATCCCAGCTCTTGTATTCAATGCCTATCCTGCCCTGTACCTTGTCCATTCTCCTGAAAATTCCCCCTCACCCAGCTATCGAGTTTTGAGGAGCATTTTATTCCTCACAAGAGACCCTCAATTCACTTTTCCTGGTTGCAGCCATGAGAAACCCTTTCTCCTCGTTTGTTCTTTAAAAAAAAACTCCTCCTGATTTTGAACCATCAAATCTCCTGTCAATGTTCTGCATTGTGAGGAGAGCAACCCCAATTTCTCCAGGTCCCTACACTCCCTCACCCAGAGCCAGTGTGGGATGACTCAGTGGGACACATTCCACCCTGAACATCGTTGAAACCCAAACCCAATCCTCCACCCGGGGTCCAACCAACAATTTAATAAAAAGATTATTTATTTTGTGCAGTTAGTGTTTTTTTTTTTGCAGCCCCCGGAAACCGAAAGCAGGAGGTTTATTAGTAGAAGCGTCAGAGAGTGAGGGACAGGGAGGGGGACGGGTGGTTGGACTACCTGACCAGCCAGAGCCTGCTGGAAGTGAGTGCCCGGCATTGAGGGCAGCACCGTTTGTCCCTTGGAGTCGGGGGGTCCCGCGGGTGCCAGCCCCACGCTACTGCTGACGATGACGGAGGCGGGCACGCTGCTGGTGGTGACGGTGGGCGCTAAGCTGTGGGGTGGCGGCTGGTTCAAACCTCGCTCCTGCTGCAGTTTCAGGGCTGCCTGGTAAAGCTGCTGCTGCTTCTGTTCCTGCTGTAACATGCAACACAAAGGAGTCAGCAGTGTCGGCAAGGGGGTGGGGGGAGAGCCCAGCCAGGGGAGGGGGGAGGGGGAGGTGGGCAGAGACAGCGACAGGGACAAGATAAAACACAGGGTACTCTCACCCTGGAGGTTGGTAGACCCCCCCCACCCCCGTCTCTGTAACCCCCTCCAGCTCCTGCACCCCTCCCTGTCTCTGTAACCCCCTCCGGCCCCTGCACCCCTCCCTGTCTCTGTAACCCCCTCCAGCTCCTGCACCCCTCCCTGTCTCTGTAACCCCCTCCGGCCCCTACACCCCTCCCCGTCTCTGTAACCCCCTCCCCCTACACACTTCCCTATCTCTGCAACCCCCTCCAGCCCCACTCCCTCAGATCTCTATGCACCATTTCTGGCCCCCTGCTTTAATTGCCTCACAACATCAACACCTGAGCTCTGGATTTCCCTCCCTGAACCCTGCCACTTCTGATCCTCCTCAAGCTCCTCCTTAAGACTGGTCCGCCTGACCGAGCTTTCCGTCACATGCTTTGGTGTCTCCGTGGCTACCAAGGGACCAGAGGATTCTGCAGATAGTTGAAATCCAACAGGGGAGTTCGGATGTGGAAAGGAAATGTGGGAACCTGCCCTCACACCACACACACACACACACACACACACACACACACACACAGCCTTGTTTGATCACTACCTCCTGCATATGCCTGGTGAATGAACCGTCTCTCCCCACGTACACCACCCCGCCTCCCCCAGCTCTGCACCTCCACACCCCCAACCCCTGGGGCTCAGCACTGACCTCGTTACTTTTGTTTAAAATCTGAACGGCATTTGTGAACGTTCTTGTAGAAGTGACCCTACTTCTGCTTGGTATCTGGCGATCCCCGTTACAAAGGGTTGGCAAAAAAAAACGGGCTCGGGACTGGTGTGGCACATCAAGTTGAACAGCTGTGACATTCCACAGTGAGTCAGCACAGAAGGCAACAAGACAATGGGTTTCGAGTTGAACCTTGCCCAATTATTAGTGATCCTGCCTTGCAAAAGGTGACTGAGCATAAAGACGGGGACTGTCCAAGGTGTTGGTGAGACCAAAGCTGAGAATACACACAGCTTTTGCCCCATTTGGCCTGGGACACACTAGCACTGGAGGCAGCTCAAAGGTCCATTAAATCGATTCCTGGAATGAACACAAGAAACAGCAGTGGCCATTGGGCCCCTCGTGTCCCTTTTGTCTTTCACTGAGATAGTGGCTGGTATCTTACCTCAGCACCACTGTTCCTGCATTTACCCCTTATTCCTCGATAACTAAAAACCTACGGATGTCTGTTGGAGTACACTCAGTGACAGAGCCTCCTCAGACCTTGGGGAGAGGGTTCTAAAGACTCTGCATCCTCAGAGGAGAAATTCCTCTTCACCCGTCCTCAGGCACCGGAAACCAACTCCACATCTACCCCATCGAACCCCATGGAGGGGCTGACTTTGGAGTTTAAGAAAGAAAAGCAATTTTCTGGAGATCTGGGGGGGGGGGGGGGGGTGGGAGGTGACAGAGTGGGTTGAGAGAACGGTTCCCCTGATGGGGGTATCTACAAGAGGGGGCAATACTTTCAGAATAAGAGGTGGCCATTTCAGAAGGAAGGGGAGGGATGGAATTTTTTTTTTGAGGGTGGTGCACCTTTGGAATTCTCTCCTCTCCCCCACAAGGCGGTGGAGGCCGCAGCACTGGATATATTCACAACAGAGCTGGACAGATCTTTGGTTTACAGGGGAGTCAAGGATCAGAGGAGACACAACAGCCCTGACCTGAAACATTGACCGTCCCTCTGCCTCCACAGATGCTGCCTGACCCGCCAAGCTCCTCCAGCAGTTTGGTTATTGTCGAGGATTACGGGGAACAGGCAGGAAGAGGCAACGGTCAAAGGACGAAGGTCTCAGTCAAAACAAACAGAACGCTAACCCAGCGGGTCGGGCGGCATCTTTGGAGGTAAAAAGGTGCGAGTCGACGTTCTGGGTCGAGACCCTTCATCAGGACCGAGGGGGAAGAGGAAAGGTTGCCAGTGCAGAGCACTAAGGAGTGGGGATGGATGGCAGAGGCTGGTAGGCGATGGGTGGAGGGGAGTGAAGGAGGTGGGAGGAGAAACCTAGGTGGACAGGTGTGTGGAAGGAGAGCACCAGGGGTGAGGGGTGCTCCAAACTGGAAAACCCCACGTTCACACCCTTGGGTTGCAAGTACCCAATGGAAGAAGACCTCATAGAAGTTTATAAAATCATGAGGGGAATGGATAAGGTGGACGGTCATCATGTTTTCCCCAGGGTTGGGGAGTCCAAAACTAGAGGGCACAGATACAAGAGGGGAGAGATTGAAAAGAAACCTGAGACGTAACTCCTCTACACAGAGGGTGGTGAGTACCTGGAATGAGCTGCCAGAGGAAGTGGTCGGGGTGGGGCTTGGAGGGTTATGGGCCGAACGTGGGCAACTAGGACCTGCAGGGAGGATGCTGTGGTCAGCATGGACCAGTTGGGCCGAAGGGCCTGTTTCCACGCTGCATTAATCTACGTCTCTACGAGATGTTGTTCTGCCAACCTGCACTTGGCCTCTCAGTAGCAGTGGAGAAGGCTGCGGACAGATGGGTCAGCGTGGAGGCGGGAAGGGACTGAAAGCGACGGGAAGCCGGGGGGTGGGGGTGGAACTATGCCTGGCTAACCCCGGGGGGAGGTCTCACCTGCTGGAAGAAGACCTGTGCGGTGTCCTGTCCGACGGCGGGCCCCGAGCCTGGCTGGGCGATGATGATCTTCCCGGCGGCTGGTGTGGAGCTGCTGCTAGCCTGGGAGCCCGAGGACAGCGGCTGGGCCTGCGAGGGGGTGGCGCTCTGCACCGTCAGGATCGAGGCCTGCCCGTTGCCCAGGGCAACCAGGCCTCCGCCGGGTGCCGGCTGGGCACTGCTGGCGGGGGGCGGCTGCAGGCCCGGAGCCTGGGCCTCCCCTGCCCCCAGCATAGCTGCCTGACCGGGCAGGGTGACCCCCTGGATGATGGTTGGTTGGCTGACGGCACTGGGGCCCAGCGAGGCCTGGCCTGAGGCCGGGCTCTGGGAGCTGAGGCCACCCGACAGCGAGACGGGCATCTGGAAGACGGCCGGCTGCCCCACAGGGCCGGGCTGCAGCTGGATGGGGGCGGACAGGATGTGTGTGGCGCCATGCGCGTTCTGGGCGGCGATCACCTGGCCCAGGTTGAGCTGCCCGGCGATGTTCTGGTTGGTGAGGATCTGGGCCGGCAAGGCCTGGTTGGCGATAATGTGGGTGGCCGAGCCCTGGGCTCCGGCGGGCTGGGCTGTCAGGATTTGGCCCCCCATGCCAGGCTGCAGCGCCGAGAGCTGCTGGGGCAGGGGGACGCCTGAGGCCCCGGACAGCTGCCCCTGCAGCAGGAACTGGTTCTGGCTCTGCAGCATGGCCTGGTGCATGTGCTGCGGCTGGATGACGATGCTGCCCCCCTGCAGGTGGAGGCTCAGGGGCTTGCCGAAGGCTTGCTGGGGACCCTGCTGCGGCTTGAAGACGGAGGAGGAGATGGTCTGGGGGAAGCCGGTGCCCGAGGCCGAGAAGACCACGTTCTGCCCCGGCTTGCCAGCCATGAAGGTCACGTTTTGCTGCGCCTTGGGCGGGGTGGGCTGAGGTGGCGGCTGCAGGGGTGCCTCGCCCTGGATGGTCAGCGCGGCTCCGGCCGCTGCGAATGGCTTGGAGCTGATCTGGAAGAGCTTGTGCTGCACCACGCCGGCGGTGGGCTTGGGCTGGATGGGGGTGGGGGTCCGCTGTACGATGACGTTCTGGCCGGCGAGCTGTGCCTGCATCATGGCTGGGCTGGAGGTCGGCCGCACGCCCGCCTGCCCGATGGGCCCCCCGGCGAAGAGGGAGTTCCCGTTCAGTGCACCCGGGCCCGCGTTCTTCTGCAGGACCAGCCCCGCGTTGGGGGGGGACACCCCGGACGAGTTCAAGGCCACCTGCTGCTGGTCGGCGGCAGGCGAGGAGATGTAGCTGACCCCTGGAACGGTGGTGACCTGGGTGGGCTGGCCAGCCTTGGTGATGATCTGCTGCGTGGGCTGGTTGATGGCCATTACTGGCTGACTGGATAGCTGCCCCACCACCTGGATCTGCCCTATGCCCAGCGTCCCGGATGGGCTCCCGTTGGGCAGCCCCTGGAGATTGGACACCGGCTGCAGCGTCACATTGCCCAGCCCCACCTGCTGCAGGAAGGGCTGCAGGTTGATGGCCTTGTTCACCACCTGGCCCCCGATGGTCTGCTGCTGGATGAGGGTCTGCTGGGCCAGGACGGCAGGCGGCTGCTGCAGGCCGATCAGGTCAGCACCAGTGGGGAAGAGCTGTGCCGTGTCCGCTGCCTGGGACACCGGCTGCAGGGAGGGGAAGTGCAGGGAGGCGATGTCCAGGTCCGCATCCTCCTCCAGCGACTGCTCCGTGATGTTGGCCTCCTGCAAGCTCTGCTGTAAGATGTCACAGGGCTGGTCGGAATTCTGCAAGTTCGAGCTGGAAGATGGCCCCAGGATGTCATCCTCCAGGAAGTCGAGATCGACCGCGCTGGAGCTTTGAGTGTGTCCGCTGTTCAGGTGATTAACGGCCCCATCCTGGACGTTGAGCTAGAAAGATTCAGTCCATTAGTCACTCGCCAATTAATCCCGTCCACCGTCAAGAAGTCAAAGGAACAATCAATTAGCAACTGAAATATAATGGAATCACTTATGTAAAGTGCAAATGGAAGGAGAAGTAAATCCTCATCCCTCAGCAGCAAGCTGATGGCATTAAACTACCAGACAGCCTGGTGGAGTTGCCAGGGTCTGGAGAGGTTGGGCAGGTGGCTTATTGGAAGGGTCCCAGGAAAGAGATCGAGAAGCTGGAGTTCTTCTTCTCAAAGAATAAGGGAAGATTCAACAAAACCGTGAAGTGTTTTGATGGAGGTCTTTCTACTGGTGTAAGGTGTCAGTAGCCTGTTTCTGTGCTGCCAAAAGGTTTTAATTCTTGTTAAAATTTTCCCCGCTTTAAAGTTTCACTACAAAACCCGAAAACATTCCAGAGACACAAGAGACTGCAGATGCTGGAATCCAGAGCAACAAACTGCTGGAGGAACTCAGTGGGCCAGGCAGCATCTGTGGAGGCAGAGGGATGGTCGATGTTTCAGGTTGAGACAGATGCAGGGTCTCGACCTGAAATGCTGACCACACCTCTGCCTCCACAGATGCTGCCTAACCTACCGAGTTCCTCCAGCAGTTTGTTGCGCTGGATTCCAGGTTTCTGCGGGTACGTTGCTGCTCACCGCTCAGCCCACAGAGCAATGAAGGAACAAAAACACCAGGAAGGTGGAAACGGGCAGGAGATGGCCTCAACCATTCCGAAATTCAGAATAAACATCAGCCAGGGTTCCAGTCCACTGCCAGGCAGGGAGAGCTGAACAGAGACTTGATCCTCACCACCCATCCAACACTGAATGCTCTCCCAACACCACAGGAAGAACACTGTGCCCTTGGAATGGGTGCAGGCTAGACACATGGAGATGTTCTAAAGAGCCAAATGGTGGAGACAGGTTGCAGTGATCAGGTCCCCTCAGAAGGGGAAGGATGGTCTAATCAAAGTAATCGAGATGACTGTACAGTTTGAGCAGGTAGATAGAAAGGCGCTCCCTCTGGAGGTGGGAGCCCAGACAGCGGACAGAACATGGGCGAAGACTGAATGCACTTCCTCCACAAAAAGCTCGAGGTTGAAGGTCACTCAGAACTTCCAAAACCAGGAGTGATCAACTTTTCTTGGGAGAGGGGGATCGGGGAGAGAGGGTTACAGGACCACGATGGGTCAATAGGGTTGGGACCTGGGCTCTAATTGGGTGGAGAACAGTTAGGCCTCCTCTTGCCTGCCTCTGACTGCTGAAGCTCAGTATGAGGAGTGACCGTGGCACAGCAGCCCGCACCCCGGGAGCCCGTGCCTGAGGGGTGAGGAATGGGAAACAGAAAGTGATTTTGGGAAGAAACAAAAGGAAAAGGCGACACGACGAGCAGGGTTAAGGGTTGGGCATCGTCCTCAACTTTGATCTGGTGATTATGGTTCAACTCAGGACAGATCAAGTTGCAGCAAGAGGAACGGGGAAGGCAGGGCTACACTTACAGATGCGTCGGTGAAGAAAGCACTGGCTGGGTCTGTGGTCGTATCGAGGAGATCTTCGCCATCGAGCTGTTCATTAAATTAAAAACATGTTCAGAAGTGGAACCAAGAGGTGATCTGAAGCCACAATCACAAAGCTCAGGCATCACTCAACAACTGGCCCAGATGTGGAGACCTCCTTCACACACATCAGTGGGACCAGAGCTATGCGATGTTGAGACAAGAGAGAGCAGGAGGGAGTTGGAAATGTGACCTGGATACAGAGGGCAGGGGACTCTTGGCCCAACACAGCTCTGCGACTGGGCAAACGTCAACATTGTACACCACTCTCAGTACAGAGTGACAACAGCTCTTGATTGGCAGAGTCGGCCCCCTAACCGCTCCCAACCGGAGATTACCGTGCAAGGGCACTGTGCTACAGTGGGGAGTGCAGACACCACAAAGCTCCAGGCTGTCACATTACCACATCAGGGCACACACAGAATGGGCAGCACAGTGGCACAGCTGGTGGAGCCACTGCCTCACAGCACTGGAGACTCAAGTTCCAATCCCAACCTCCGGCGCTGTCTGTGTGGAGTTTGCACGTTCTCCCTGTGGGTTTCTCCCTGATGCTCTGGTTTCCTCTCACATCCCAAAGACATGCGGGGTCGGTGGGTTAATTGGCTGCTGTAAATTGTCCCTGGCGTGTAGGTTACGGGTAGAATCTGGGGGGAAGTGATGGGAATGTGGGGAGAATAAAATAGGATTAGCGCAGGGTTGCTGTAAATGAGTGGTTGATGGTCAGCACAGACCCGGTGGGCCAAAGGGACTGTTTCTGTGCTGTCTCTCTCCATGAATCCAACATTATTGGTGGAATCAGCAGGGTGGCATGTGCTTAAATTAATCGGGAGGAGGATTACAGTGGCGGCAAGGGTAACGTTTCCCACCCAGAGGGTGGTGGGGAGAACCAACAGCTCACACACCGTACTCGGTCAAATAAAATGGGGCAATGGACCAAGAGCTGGGATAAACCCCAATTGCTCCTTTTATGGTCAGAATGGCCTCTTCCTCTGCTGTACAGGCCAATGTGGAAGGGTGCCACGAATGGGTCACTTGGACAGACGTCCAGTCGTAAGGAAGCACCGCTCTCATGTTGCGCGGATAAACCAACCACCAACAGCTGGCTCCACCTCCAGTACACACGGGAGGGGCGTGGTATCGAGATCCCGATCAGGCATAACAGAAGCAACAGGAACCAGTGAGGCCGAGCCTTCGCTGGGTTTCCTTCCTCTTCTCCTCCCCAGCTGAACCCTCAGTAACACAAAGCCCAGATCCACCTGGAGCCTGGTAGGCCAGTGGATTCTTTTGCAGGAACCAACACAAAGATTTACAGCCAAGCTCTGGAAGCAGTGTCCACATGTACCTACAGCAGTAGCACACACACCGGGTGTGGATACATAGCAGGGTTCTTCCTCAGGCACCTTTGCCCTAGGAGGTGATGGCTTCCACCTGGGGGGGGGGGGGGGGGGGGGGGGTTATGGCGGTGGTGGTGGTGGCTGGGGGGACCTGACCTTGCATTCCAGACGTTAGGAGGGATGACAAGGTGAGCAGGTAGCTGGGACAAGGGACTTGGGCATGTGGACAACCGCAGGTTTGACTGCTGCCTCACAGCTCCATTGTCTATAGTGTCTATTGTGGTTTGCATGTTCTCCCCGTGACCCTGTGTGTTTCAGCCCGGATGCTCCCATATCCCAAGGACGTGCATGTTGGTTGAGTATTTGGCTGCTGTAAATTGCCCCTTGTGTGCAGGTGAGGGGTAGAATCTTGGGGGGGATGTTGAGATGTTGACAGGATGATGAGAGAGTGTGTGTTACAGGGAAATAAGTGGGGGAATGGGATTGATGAGATGGTTCAGAGCCAGCATACACTCGATGGGCCAAATAGCCTCTTCCCATGGAGCAAGGGAAACACGAGTTGCTGGCCACTCAATTCCTTGAACCTGCCCCACCGTGCAATGGGATCGGATTATGGATCAGTCCAAATTCCAAACACATGCCTTTGCTCCACATCTGATTCCAGTGGAACGATTTCAACTCCACCAGTTGCAGAGCACAGAAACTGACCCTTTGGCCCATTGAGTGCAGGCTGACCATCAAGCACCCATTCACACTCTTCCCATTTTATTCCTGCCAAATTCCCATCCCCCCACCCAGATTCTACCCCTCACCTACACACTGGGGGCAATTTACAGCGGCCCATTAACCTACCAACCCTCACGTCATTGGGATGTGGGAGGAAACCGGAGCACCCGGGGGAAACCCACACAGTCACAGGGAGAACATGCAAACTCCACACAGACAGCACCAGAGGTCAGGATTGAACCGGGATCGCTGTACTATTGTATATCTCTTTGATTCTCTTTGGAACAGAGAAAGCTGAGAGGAGATTTGTCAAAGACGGACAAGATCTTGATGGGTTCAGAGAGGGTAAATAGAGGAAGGTATTTTCATCACCAAGGATGAAGGGTAACAGGTATGGGGAGTGGTGGTGGGGGGGCGGGGGGGAGCTCTACTCAAATTAAAACCCACAGTGACCACTCCAAATCCAAACCAGAGGACAATTTTGTTCCGAGTACCCAAGCTGACCAACACTGGGGTCAAGTAGGGGAGCCAGGTTTAACAGGTGGGGTATCAGGAGAACCTCCTTTAGTTAATGAAAGAAAAAGGCCAGGGAGTTGGGAGGTGGTGAACACAGCGTCAGTGATCACGGCTTCTGATTGGTGGGGGGGGGGAGAGGGGGCACTGAAGCAGGGCTGCAGGGAGAGGGGGCTGAATGGACTGCTCTCCAGACTGAGCAGGGATTTGATGGGGCAAATGGCTTCCCGTGCTGTACAATTCCATCCTACTGAACAGAAACCTTGCCAACCTCAGACTTAAAACTGACAGCAGACCCAACATCAATCGACATTGACAGGAGGGGGTTCAATTCTACCCCACCCACTGTGTCCTGGTGACACTCACCAGACCATCTCTAACACAAGCCCCATTTCCCCAACCAGCAGGATATCAGGGAGAGAGACATGACCAGCTCCCCTGAATACCTTGAGGACTTTTATCCAAGAATATCTCAACCCAAAGAAGAGTTTCATGAAGCCCCTCCTTGCAATTTAACCCCTTCAGTCCTGGTTTCCTGCAGGTGAATTGCCTTTACCCTTCCTCCCAAGGTTAAAATATCCTCCCCAAACAATAACGATAGTCACATGGGGAGACTGGGAACTTCTCTCGGGGCGGAGAAGGGGGACTCCAAACTACTGTGGGTGGTCTCAAGAATAAATAAGGAGATAAATGTTTCAGCTGGAGCAGATTAGGAAATGAAAATCATGGATTTAGAATGGCTAGGTGGAGAAGGGAATTGGGAACGAGTTCACACAGAGTGTTACTGAGAGCAGAACACTCTACCCAGAGAGTATGATCTAGCATACCCTTCATTAGACAAACACAGGGAAAAGATGGGCTGATTTGACAGTTATAAATAGTGTGTTCCAGGCCAAATGGCCTCCAGTGCTAAGGATTTTGCTGTCTCAAAGTTTATTCCCAAAATATTGAGACCGGGACTTTGGGGCACAGAAGGAGGGTCACAAAAACCATCAGAAATTCCACGACAGAAGTTTGCCTTACCTGGTCCGAACCGTGCAAGAAGTCATTGAGGGCCTGAGGATCACTATAAGGGAAGAGAAGACGTTTTAGGAATGGCTACAGATTCACTTCATCAGATGTCCACAAAAAATTAAGGACTGGGATGTCGCTAATCAATTGGAATAGACCCCTAGTGTGAATATGGATTTTGGAAGTTTGAAACTAAATCACCCTTCCCAATCATGGGCACAGTGGCTGCAGTGAAGAAAGGGCTCCCCAGTTACTTATTGAGGCTTCACCAACAGCACCTCCCAAACCCATTGCCTGATGGGACAAACACCAACTTCTGGAGGCTTGTTCCCCTCCGAACCACACAACATCGTGACTTGGAAATATACCGTTGTACCTTCACCATTACTGGGTCCAAACCCTGGGACTTATTCCTGACACCACTGTGGGAATGCTTTCACACGGAAGGCTACAGTTCAAAGTGATTCACCACCACCTTCCCAACCAGCAGTGGGCAGTTTTGGTGACTTAAAACGTTAAGTGTGTGTGTGTGTCTCTCTCTCTCTACAGATACTGCCCAACCTGTCGAGTGTTTCCATTCCTCTCCGATTCCATTTCAGATTTCCAGCTTTTGATGGGCAATAAGTCGTGACCCTTGCCAGCATTAACCCACTAATGATTAGAAGAAACTCAAGCACATCAGGCAACATCTGGGGATACATGAAGAGGGTTAGCTACTCGGCCCAAACTTCTACCCAGTCGCTGAAGGTCTCCAATAACGATTGGACCCAACAGCTGCGTCCCTGAGATTTTCAATTAAAAGACAATCACAAAAGTAACCCCGTGCCAATTTTAACAGAAATCACTGTAGTGAATTTAAAAGCAGGCCAGATAAAGGTCAAGAGGTTTGCAGGGTTGTGTTTGCCACACACTAGACAGCGGGCAGGCTTTATAATAAATAAACCAGAGTAGGGGACAAGATCGGACCGCAGACACTAGAACCAAGTCTGTCAGTGTAGAGAATGGAGGAAACCTTCACTGGAGTGTTTAGGTGGAGTTACTCAGTACAGAGTGTGAAAAAAACATGGGGTCTTCCACGAGCAGTTTTACAGCCAAGTGTCACATCAATGTGATAAAGAACAGGAGAGAGTAGACTCCACTTCCTGCAGTCCAACTAACACTGAAAATATATTGAACCTCAACACTGTGAGAAGTGTCGAGCAGCTCAGGCAGACCCAGCTGTTTGGCTTGGGACAACTGCCTGCCAGAGTCCAGGAGCCAGTGGGGTCCCAGATGTAGCCCCTTCCCAAACCACAGCAACACAATGGAAGTCAACAGCACAGCACAAACAGTAACCAACCAATCGGGGCCCATCATCCAAGGCTGGGCTGAGATTTAATTAAACATCCGCCAATATTCCCAGTTGTCCACCTTGTCAAGGATCATCCAGCCCATGTCCCAGAAATCCTCCACCAAGCCAGGAGATTCCATGTGCTTCAAGGTCAGAACCTTGGATGAAGGTCAGGCAGTTGGCTTGAGCTGACCCCTTGATGGCCTGCTGCCTCGATCTGGGAATGTCCACCTTGGCTGGGCCCAGGAGCACACCGAGAAGGTGGCCCCTCTGCCCTCCCACAGCCCACCCCCACCCCTTGCACCAGGTGCCCAAAGTCTGCGAGTGTGGGGCCGAAGTACATCCAGGGTTCGAGAAGCAGCCGCTTCAAATATTCAAAGGGCCATTTCCATCTGGACGTGGGATACAGACTTGTGCTACAGCAAGAACAAGCATCCTGGGAGTCTATGAACCAACACAACAGCTGCACTCACTTGCTAGGACAGACGGCAGCCATTCCACCTCCCAGCGGAACAGTCCCCATCCCCACTCATTTTCCCTGTATTCCTACAACTTGTTCTCTTTCATGGCCATCAACTTGCGAGATTATTTTACCACACACACCTACACACCCAAGCAATTTAGAATGGCCAATTAATTTACCCACCCCCTCACCTTTGGGATGTGGGAGGAAACTGGAGCACCCAGGGAAACCGTCGCGGTAACAGGGAGCACGTGCAGACAGCACCAGAGGTCAGGATTGAACCTGGGTCTCTGGAGCTGTGAGGCAGCGATGTTAAATGCTGTACCACCATGCTACCCTGGACAAGTCTGCACAACATTCTCCACCCCCAGGTCCCCAATGTAAAAGGGAAGGTCTCCCACGGAGAGACCTCCACTTGGGACTCTGCCCTCGATATGAGACAGTGTATCTGGACAGCAGATGAGGGTGAGGAGGTGGAGGGAGTGCAGGAGCAGCCCGTACAGGAAATGCCTGGATGCCCATGTGGAACAACACCGAAGGCACTTCCAAGATGTGTGGGACTGGCTCCCCGGGAGAACTTTGGAGCGTGGTCCCAGGTGATTCTAGCTGGGTGGAGGTCAGTTCGATTGGGATTACCCCACAGTCGAGCCCCCTCAACACCTGCAGCTCTCAGAAGCTTTGGCTATGAGCTTGGTGCTGAGTGACTCATGCCCCAGCCAATACCCCCAGAGAATCAGGGCTAATGTCTGCCAATGAGCACGCTGCATCAGAGGGCAGAAATCCGGTGGAGAAATGTTGCCGGCACACAGCAGCCGGGAGAACGCTCCACACACAGGTATCTCTGCAGGTCTGACGGCTGATACGGACATAGAACAGTGAACTACTGCCTTCCTCAAAGGGTGACTCAGAACCACAGCAGAGACCCTGTGTTTCCTCCTGCCTCGGAGATATCAACAAGCTTCTCCTGGTAAAAGCAGGGCTTGGAATCAAGGTGACTAATGAGTATCATGACATCAAGGCCTGGACAGTTTGTGACGGGACGGGGGTAGAGCGAGCTTTGTATCTAACCTGTGCTGTGTCATCAATACCCCAGGAGTTTGTGACAGGACAGGGGTAGAGGGAGCTCTGTTCCTGCACTGGGTTCAATTTCCATATTCAAACCTTCAGTCAGCTCTGACCCATCCACCACTCAAATTCTGGAGCTCAAATTTCAAGCAGCTCCAAAGTTAAGCAGATCGGTACCCTGAAGGGATTACTTCAATGTTTGCATGCACCCATTCAAACAGCTGCCTTCACTGCAAGTTTAACATAGGACCAGGATTTCTTATGCAGAACATTCTCGACACACTCCCCTCGTTTAATACACAAACCTGCAGCTGATGCTTCCCAGGACTGGAGGGCTGGCCTCCAGCATGTGGATTGGTTTGATCTCTGATCTTTGCCAAGTTCAAGAGGTGGAAAGTACCTCATCAGAATGGGAGACGGGCAAATATCAGCCAAGGTTCATACGTCTAAGTGTAACAACGAGCATTCAGGTGGCCTTGTGTCCGCACAGACTGTGGGAGGGACTTCCTGCGATGCCCTCTACAGTCAGATAGCTTGCCAATCCTCTTCAGGGTCAAATCTCTTTGCATTATAAACTGAGGGAGGTAGAGGTAGGGGAAGGTGCAAGCTGTACACTGTTTGAGAAGTATTTGGGAGGGGAAGGGGGATTGCTTCTTCACCCTTGACCAGTAGCTTGGTCATCACCCATTCCACCTCTCACCAAGTAATTAAAACAAGAACAGATTCTGTTGGAACCGGCAGAACACAAACCCTTCGCCTGAGCTCCAACCAGTGTACGAGAACTGACCCCATAAGTGGAAGTAACAAGAGCAGATGGCAGAGCTTGGTACGTACCAAATTACATCTAGCAGACAACGCCCATCTTCATCATCCATGTCAACTGCAAGGGCAAAGAGAGACCGTTACACACGTCACTGCAGGACCAGGGAAAAATTACAATGGAATTTGCATTTCTGTAGCAGCTTTCCAAACCTCAAGGTGTACTAGGGAGTCACACCCTTTGAAGTTGATTTTTTGTAAGTGCAGTTATTATAGGAAACAGAGCCAATTTATGCAAAGAAAGCTCCCACGAACTGAGAAGTGAAGATCACTGGATCATCTGCTCTTCTGATGTTTGTTGAAGAATAAATATTAACCCTGGAAAACTGGGGGAAATCCAGCTCGTCGAAGGTCGCGGTCCTGGGATATTTAACACTCACTTGAGGGTGCATACAGACCCTGTTTAACGTGGCAACTCCCACAGTATACCGGCAGCCACCCCCCCACACCTCACACCCCTCTCCCAGTTGTGGTGCTCGAGTTGCTGACACAGGGAATGAACCCAGCGTCTCTGGATTTAGAGGGACGTTCTACGCATTGAGTTGAAAGTGGCTTCATCCTGACCATTCACCTGTGACCTGGTCAAAACTGTTTTTCACTATTTATAGAAGAGTTATTATTGAGGAAGGATCTTCCCTTCACCCAGAGCCCAGCATCAGTAGAACCAAACCTGTAGGGCGTTGCTCGTTAGTTAAGCAGAGTATCCACTGGGACAGGGGTTAAAGCTGCCACTCAAAGAGACGGTGCCCTCTAACGCAATGCCCCAACCAACTTGCTTCTTGCTGAGGGAGGGGGAGAGGCAGGGCCCTGAAGGAGGGGGACTGGGGGCAAAGGAGAGGCAGAGGGTGGGGCCAGCGAAACTCAAGGCTGGGGTTTGGTGGGGTAGAAACTGGACAGGCAGGAAGTAGAATGGCAGCTCGACAGCTCTGTGAGGCAGTAACAAGAAACTTGTAGTCACCACAAATGAACAACAGTTAAATTTTAACTGCTCCAAATGAGATAAAGAACAACGCATCTAACAATGTATAGAACAGTACACAGGAACAGGCTCTTCGGCTCATGACATTGTGCCAGACTGCCTAAACTAGTGATTAACCACCTAACTAAACTAATCCCTTCTGCCTACACAACGTCCATCTCCCTCCATTCTCTGCACGTTCATGTGCCTGTCTATAAAAGCTTCTTAAACACCTCTATCGTATCTGCCTCCCTGGCAGTGCATTCCAGGCACCCACCACTCTGTGTAGAAAAACTGGCCCTGCACAGCTCCTTTGAACCTTAAATGCATGCCCTCCAGTATTAGACATTTTGACCTTGGGAAAAAGATACCGGCTGTCCATTCTATCTATGCCTCTCATAATCCTATAAACTTCTATCAGGTCTCCCCTGCTCTAGAGAAAACAATCCAAGATTGTCCAACCTCTCCTCATAGCACATGCCCTCTCATCCAGGCAGTATCCTGGTGAACCTCTTCTGCGCCCTCTCCAAAGCCTCCACATCCTTCCTGTAATGGGGCGACCAGAATTGAATGCAATACTCCAGATGCGGCCTAACCAGAGTTTTATAAAGCTGCAGCATAACTTCCTGACTCTTGAACCCAATACCTCGACTAATGAAGACAAGCATGTCATATGCCTTCTTTACCACCCATTCAACCTGTGCAGCTGCTTTCAGGGAGCTATGGACTTGGGCCCCAAGTTTCCTCTGTACATCAACACTATTAAGCGTCCTGCCATTAACTGTGTGCTGTCCCTTTACATTTCATCTCCCGAAGTGCAACACCTCACACTTGGCCGGATTAAACTCCATCTGCCATTTCTCTGCCCATATCTGCAACTGATCTATATCCCGCTGTATCCTTTGACAATCTTCTACATTATCTACAATGCTACCACTCCTCGAACAGTCTGTGAACTTACTAACCCGCCCATCTGCGTTTTCATCCAAGTCATTTACGTGTATATCACGAACAGCAGAGGTCCCAGTACAGACCCCTGCAGAAACGCATCTTAGAATGCGTGGCTACCACTGGACCCGTTACAGAACAAGTGGCTTCTCTGTGCTGCCCAACAAAACATGGTGCAATTTGTCAATAACCCCCTCACCCTTGACGCATTTCCAGTCTCAGCAGGGATTTCCCCACCCAATTGGCTCAACAATGCACAGCCCAAGCCAATGAAACAAAGCCTGTGGCCAGCAAGTGAGGGAGGTTTAACACCTGCGGATTTAGTTGGGCCTCAAGAATTCTCAGGCAACCAACCCTCCCTCACCCCTGGCATCTCTCTGGATACAGGCGTCTCTCAAGATCACAGAATCATTACAGCACGGGAGACCATTCTACCATGGGTTCTGATGGGGTGCTGTCAGTGCAAGTGATATAACACAGTAAACACCTCCAGGAGGGGCTGTTGTCCCGAGATCTCTAATGTAACCCATGGTTCATCAGTGTCAACGGCTGAGTAAGTTTGGGAAATCCCTCAGAAAGCTGAGGAGTTGTAATGGATGGAGAGGACTGTGACAGAACTGGTGTGCTGCCTTCAGACAGAGCTGGTTTCAGCTCAAGTTTTCACTCATCAGTTGCTGGAGCGCAGGAATTTATTGCTTTCCTGGGATCTAGGAAAATGATAGTCAGTGGTCTCCTCAAACATCAGTTGCTTTACAACCCGGGAGCTACGAGGCTGTCGAGTGACGTGGGCTCAGCCACACCTGGATTGCCGTTGTGTCCCGGGAGCTTGCTTGGATGCATCAAACCCAAATTCTCAATCATGCAGGTGGGATACAAGGTCTCACACTCTGTGATGCAGCACCTCGATCACTAGAACAATCGCAGGAGAGATGATGCAGCTGTGCTTGGGATCCCAGTACATGCAGAGGTGGAGCAGGGGATCTTTACTCTGTACAGGCAGAGGGTTGCCTGACAGTGACAGGGAATCCAATGGATGAGGCAACACAAGTTCAAATCCATGGATCGTAACCAAGTCTGGCAGTTCAATGCTTCCTTCCTTCTGGAAGGATGCAAGGGTTGGCGGGTAAATGGAGACTGAGCATCTCACTACGAAATGTGGGAGCACCCGGGGGAAACCCACGTGGCAAACAGGGAGAACACGCAAACTCCACACAGACAGCATCTGAGGTCAGGATGGAATCCGGGCTGCTGGAGCAGTGAGGCAGCAGATATCCATGTCACAGCAACCAGTGAGAGTAATGTCAAGGCTCCATGTCGTTATGATACTCGGCATCTGCTGCCTCACAGCTCCAACAGCCTGGATTCCACCCTGACCTCGGATGCTGTCTGTGTGGAGTTTGCTCGTTCTCCTTGTTGGTGAAGGTGAATCTATTAATCTCAGAAATGAAATTAATTGATAGGACATCGAACAGTACAGCGCAGAAACAGGCCCTTCGGCCCACCATGTCTGTGCTGACCATGATGCCAAACTGAGCTAATCCCATCTGCCTGCACACGGTCCATATCCCTCCATTCCCAGCCTGTTCACGTGTCTGTCTGAATGCCTCTCAAACGTTGCTATCGTATCTGCCTCCACCACCTCCCCAGGCACCTGTTCCAGGAACCCACCACTCTCTGTAAAAACAAAAACTTGCCTTGCACATCTCTTTTAAACTTGCCCCCCTCACCTGAAAGATATGCCCTCTAATATTTGATATTTCCACTACGGGGAGAAAAGATTCTGATTGTGTACCCTATCTATGCTCGTTATAATTTTATAAACTTCTATCAGGTCTCCCTTCAGTTTCCGACATGCCAAAGAAAACAACCCAAGTTTGTCCCCTGATGGCTAATTTCTGTCTATGGGAGAGAGTTTCAGCCTCATCTGCCTTTTCCCTGCAATGTGTTCCCAACTTCATTCCTGCAACCCTGGTTCTAATCTCTGATCACATCCCCTGGTTCCAGACTTACTAACCAGTGGGTACAGTATGGACAGAGAGACTAATCACGTCCCCTTTAACATTCACCGAACAAATGAAACCAGCCCACCCCCATCACCTCTCGGTGAGAGAGAGAGAGAGAGAAGGGGAGGAACCTGGGAGAACAGGAGAGGGAAATGCATGGATTGAAAACTCTGCCTTAGTCTCCCGCAGTCTACAGGAGTCTGCATCACTGAGGCAAGGTTCGCAGTCGACCTTGTTGTGTTACCTGTGTGAGCAGACATCATAGAAATCCTGGAATGTGCCTGGTGCTTTAAGCGTCTCTCGGTCCCCTATTGCAGCGTAGAATCTGCCAGAGGCTGCTCCATACCCACATTACGTCGTGTGTCAGCTGGGTGCAATGATTTGCCTGCACAGAAAGACATTATTACAACCTCGCACACTCTCAGACTTATTACAACTACTCTATGCCAGATCCCAGCCCCAGTCTCATCCCATTCCCCTCTCTCCCAGCAACTCATCACCTCTCACAGCTTCCAACTTCCCTCTTGAATTCCTTTGTCATTTACATGAACTAAGGGGTAATCTACAGCGGCCAATTTACCTACTGCACGTTTTGGGATGAGAGAGGAAACCGGAGCACCCGGGGGAAACCCAGGGGATCACAGGGAGAACGTGCAAACTCCACACAGACAGCGCCAGAGGTCAGGATTGAACCCGGTCTCCGGAGCTGTGAGGTAGCAGCACTACCTGCTGCACTGTACCAACCCAAGTTAAAAATATTAGACCTTCTCACACCAAAACAAGCTTGTCAAATAGTACCAAACTAAGCTAATCAGAGTGCATTTATATACTTAAAGGTGGCTTAATAGCCCAAAGTATCCTTGAAGGGCAAGATCAAACAAAAATTGGCACTTCTGAAGATGTTAGGGCAGGTGATCTGAAGTTCAGTTTTAAGGAAGTATCTGAGAGAGGACAGACAGGTGTAGGGAGGGAATTCCACAGCTCAGCACCCAGGGAGATGAAGGCACAGCCTCCAATGGTTCAATCCAGGGAACAAGAAGAGATCACAGATCAAGGTTGACAGGCGGGCGGAGAGTTCAGAGGTGGGACGGAGAGCCACAGAGCTGAAAACAAGAATAAGAATTTAAAAACAATTTACCACACGTGCACATACACACATTTATATCTGGATGACTGCCCGAGGCAGTTTTATTATTAAATCTAATTATTCAATTGGGACCAGGAACCTGTTAAGTGACATATTATAGAAGGTGCACTTTAGGTGAATTAGTTATTGCTCGGAGGAGAAGGGAGTCTATGATTACATTTGGTGACAAGAGACCTCCCATACCAACTGCAACACGAGGTTGTGTAGATAATGAACTATCTTGGGTCTCACAGGGGGTCACAAACCAGGCGACACTCGCACAGACCCTTCTGTGGGTTACAGACTAATGACTTGCAGGGTTACTGAGAGAGGGGAAAGGAGATTAAATAGGTAGCTCCACAGTGAACCAGCATGGCCACATACTGTAACGATTCTATCCAAACAGTACTCGAGTGTGGGAGGGCAGTCAGAGAGGGAAGCGGAACATGCATGCACATGACAGTCACCTCTTTTGGACCCAATTACACCGTCTGCTGTAACTACGAAACCCCACGGTTTATTCCATAACTCAGCCCTGAGGGCATGAAAAGTCCCGTGGACTAATTTCCTGCTTCTTAAAACTTTCACCCTTGAATCTGACACGGAAGGGAACCATGTGCACTAATTAGTTTGCCAATTCTGTTTCATAACCTCAGAAGCGTCATCACTCAGGCTGTATCTTTCCCAACATATAATCATTGTAAAAACGTCAGGAGTATGGGGCAAACCCGGTTTTAAAAAGGGGCTCCCACCAGAGAGAGGTTTGAACTTACAGACCACCTCCCTGATTACATGTCTACTACAAGAGAAATCCCACACAGGGCACCTGAACACAGAAGTGGTAAAGGCAGCATACAGCATGCTTGCCTTCATTGGTCGGGGCACTGAGTACAAGAGTCAGGAAGTTATGTTACTGTAGTTAGGACACACTTGGAGTATTGCGAGTAAGCTCTGGTCACCCCATTACAGGAAGGATGCGGAGGCTTTGGAGAGGGTGCAGAAGATGTTCACCAGGATGCTGCCTGGATTAGAGGGCATGAGCTATAAGGAGAGGTTGGACAAACTTGGGTTGTTTTCTCTGGAGCGGTGGAGGCTGAGGGGAGACCTGATCGAAGTTTATAAAATTATAAGAGGCACAGATACAGTAAGACAGCCTCTATCTTTCCCTCCCCCAAGGTAGAAATGTCAAAAACTAGAGGACATGCATTTAAGGTGAAAGGGGGAAAGTTTAAAGGAGATGTGCAGGGCAAGTTTGTTTTTACACACAGAGAGCGGGTGGGTGCCAGGGGATGGAGGTGGAGGTGGAAGCAGCTCCTGTAGTGGTGTTTAAGAGGTGTTAGACACATGGACACGCAGGGCATGGAGGAATAGGGATCATGTGTAGGCAGAAACGATTTCGTTTCACTCAGCACATGTTCAACATCATAGACCGAAGAGCCTGTTCCTGTGCTGTGCTGTTTTAGGTTCTATGAATCTTTACTTTTATTTTTCCATGGCTGCGTATGTTGTATTCCCCTCCAAGTCAGCAGTTCATGGGTTCAAGGCCCGTTCCAGAGATTTAAGCACAAAAATCCAGGCCGATGCTCCAGACCAGTAGAGAGGGAGTGCTGCAGTGTCAGAGGAGCTGTCTTTTGGATGAGAATTCAAACTGAGATTCTGCCTGCTCTTTCAACTCTAACAGCACGTGGAACGAGAGACAGACAGAGAGAGACAGACAGTAGCCTGGGACCAACATTTATTCCTCAAACACCAAAATGGAGCAAAAAAAAAATCAATCTGCTGGAGGAACTCAGTGTGTCAGGCAGCATCTGTGGAGGCAGAGGGATAGTCAATGTCTGGGTCGAGACCCTGCACGAGTCCTGAGGCATGGTCTCAAACCCGATCACCTCTCTGCCTCCACAGACGCTGCCTGACCCGCTGAGTTCCTCCAGCAGTTGTTTTTTTTTGCTCCAGATTTCATCATCTGCAGTCTCGTCTCCACTAAAACAGGATGGGATCATCATACGGTCACTGCTTGCTGTTCCTTCCATTACAGCAGTAACTGCACCTCAAAAGTACTCACTAGCTTCAATTCAGGATGTCCTGAAAGAGATGTGAAAGGCGCTACAGAAATGCAGGACTTAACAGGAGGTTGGGGAAGGTTGGTGCAGAGAACAGAATAGCCCCACACTCAGATTGAGATCCTCTCACTCTCCCCGTGCTCTAGAGCACCACTGACAGCAGGTACTTCACCTGCTAACAGGTTTGATCTTCGACATCACCCGTACTCTCCAATGTTACCAAGCCACCGACCCAGGGCCAAATTCTGTGCCGTCTCTTTGAGCCGGGAATCGGGCAGGGGAAAGCTGGAGCCTCTCAAACACTGAGCAGAGGAAAGACCTCACCCACATCACCAGTCTGAAGGAGGGAGTGCCAGCAGGGGAATGAACCTCAGCTCTCCCAGCCTTCAGCCCCAGGCTCTGGCCTGGCTTCCCCAAGGTAGCGCTGAGGGGGTGCTGCTCTGCCAATATGGCCTAATGCAGAAAATGCAAGCCTGTTCTTTCACCAAGGGGCAGCAACTCTTGCGATCCACAGAGGCTACAACCCCACAAAGTCAAGAAGGTCACATACAACCTACAGACAGCCACATTCCAGTGATGAAAGGTGTTTACAGAGCACAGAGCAGAGTGGCAGATAACAGAGCAGGAGAAACGTCTCCCAACGAGGAACAGCAGCCCCACTCCGTCTTTTCCCACTCAATATCCATAAACCTTTCAGCAGATTAAATCAATACCACTAGAATTTAGCATCCAAGCAATTCCCACCCTTACAGTGAAGGAGGGCATCCATGGTACACCTGGCTCCATCCGCCCATTGTCTCCTACCTCAACTGGTTAAAGAAATTTGGCAGGTTAACCCTCACCAAGGTTTAATCGATGCACCATAGAAAATACCCTATCCCGATGATTTACGGCTTGGTACGGCAACTGCTCTGCCTGCGAATGCAAGAAACTGCAGAGAGTTGTGGATACAACTCAGCACATCACAGAAACCAGCCTCCCATCCATGGACTCAGTCTACACTTCTCGCTGCATTGGTAAAGCAGCCAGCATAATCAAAGACCCCACACACGCTGGACATTCTGTCTTCTCACCCTCCCCACCCCCCCAACGGGCAGAAGATAATAAAAGCCTGAAAACACATACCACCAGGCTCAAGGACAGATTCTTCTATCCAGAGGTTATAAGACTATTAAACGGTTCCCTAGTATGATAAGATGGACTTTTGACGTCACAATCTACCTCGTTATGACGTTGCACCTTATTGTCTGCCTGCACTGCACTTTCTCTGCAGCTGTTCAACTTTATTCTGCATTCTGTTATTTTACCCTGTACTACCTCAATACTGTGTAATGAATTGATCTGTACGAACGGTATGCAAGTTTTTCACTGTACCTCGGTACATGGGACAATAATAAACCAATTCCACTCATCACCTGCCAGCCTGTCTCACCCCTCGTTCTCACCTCTTTATACCATCCATCTTCTCTCTGCATTCTCAGTCCTGATACAGGGTCTCAGCCTGAAACCTCCCACATCCCTCTGCCTCCACAGATGCTGCCTGACCCGCCCAGTTCCTCCAGCAGTTCACTTTCTTTTTGTGAACATACAGAAGTTTATTCACTAAGAGCACTACAAAATGACAGTATCAAAAACTACAGCAACTGAGACACGAAACAGAATTACACAGGCACAGAATTACATCAGAAAACACTAACTCAACAACCACAAAACTCACTACTGCAGATGAGAATCTCATTTACGCCACCCACGATCCCCAGGGGGGCCCACTGATCGTGGAAGTCAACCAGGGTGCCTGCAGAAACCACGTGCTCCCTCTCCAAGGACACCCGTGCGCGGATGTAAGCCCGGAAGACAGGCAGGCGGACCAGCCGGAACCCTTGGCCGCCCGCTGCCGGGACCCGTGGATGGCCAGCTTGGCCAGGCCCAGCAGAAGACCCACCAGGAGATCCTCCATGCGACCCGCCCTGCACCACACCGGGTGATGGTAGATCAGCAGCGTCGGGCTGAAGTGCAACCAGAACTTAAGCAGCAGCCCCTTCAGATATGCAAAGAGGGGCTGCAACCTCTCACACTCCACGTACACGTGGTACACTGTCTCCTCCCGGCCGCAGAAGTGATAGAAACTGGTTGCACGGCACCGCCCAGTGCAGCACCCTCTACCCCAGGTCCCTGATGTAAAGGTGGAGGACTCCCACGCACAGAGACCTCCACTGGGGACCCCCCTCGCTGCCTGACGTCAAGATAGACTGCCACAGTGTGTCCAGACAGCAGTTCACTTTTATTATAAACAGCCCAAGCTGACAGACAAAACTCAGCAGAAAGCCCTCCCCTTTCTGCCCTCTCAGGAGAACATCTTCTCCAGGACACCAGTGAGAATTGCCCTGTACTTCTTTGCAACAGCACCATGGGAAGTGTTACATCAGCCGAGAGAGCAGACTTGGCCTCGGTTAGCATCCCACCTGGGAAACGAGGTCGCAGTCTCCGCCGACGGCTTTGCAACTTCAGCTGAGTGGTTTGTGTTTGAGTCTCTGGGGTGGGACCCCAACCCACCACCTTCTGACTCAGCGGCAAGAGTGTGACTTGTGGCTTGGAATGTGGGGAAGTCTAATTGTCTCAGTGGGTTTCTTGTGTGAAAAATCTGTCTGCTGCAGAGTTTTACAGAGAGCACAACTGCCTCAGCTAGTACACTCCTACCATGTTCAGGCCCCACTTCAGTGCAGTTCCAGGGAGTTCTGTACCGTCAGAGCCATTCCTCATCAGAGGTAATAAATGAGTCCCTTCCCCCACCCCACCTGTCTTAAAGTGTCTGCAAAGCACTGGACTTCTGCAATTTGGGTAACTATAACCCACCCTCCTCACAGGCAGTCTCACTGTGCAGAAAATAGTCACTGGGTTTACTGATCCAAAAATATTAGTCCTTCAAAATCATTGCAAACCTTAAGAATTGTGATTATCGATCATTAAAATTAAACACTAATGTGGATGGGCAGCACGGCAGGTAGTGCTGCTGCCTCACAGCTCCAGAGACCTTGGTTCAATTCTGACCTCCAGCACTGTCTATGTGGAGTTTGCATGTTCTCCCTGTGACTGGGGGCTCCGGTCTCCTCCCGCATCCCAAAGATGTGTGGGTCGGTGAGTTAATTGGTCGCTGTAAGTTGCCCCTGGCGTGTGGGTGAGTGGGAGTTGACGGGAGCGGGTTACATGGATATTTACCATATAACCTGCAGGTAATATGGTAGGGCATATGGGGGCAGGTAATATGGTAGGGCATATGGGGGCAGGTAATATGGTAGGGCATATGGGGGCAGGTAAATGGGACTAGCAGAATGTTTCGGCACAGACTAGAAGGGCCAAGTGGCCTGTTTTCTGTGCTGTAGTTTTCTATGGTTTCTACGATTGGGGGAGTAGGATTGGTCCGCGAGCCGGCATAGACCTGCTTGGCCTCCACCCCAAACGTAAATAACATGAGAGGTACGAGGAATAAGGTAGTTCTGGAGAGCAGTGTCAGGGCACAAGCTGAGATTACCCTGTTGTACACCCTGGAGGGTCACAGGGCAGTAAGCGAGTTTGCAGGAAGAGAGAGAGAGCACGGATGGAACTATTCCCACTGGTCAGTGTCTGGGACCAAGGGACATGGTCTGAAAATTGTAGCCGGGGTTTCAGGAGGGAATCTGAGGAACACTCGTACACACGGTGGGGGGGGGCTAGGACTTTGGAACTCCTTCCCCCAAATGGCACCTGATGCCTGGTCAGTGGTCGACTTTTGTCAGCACAGGGGAACGTGGGAAAGAGTTGGGTCACAACTTTCCGGTCATCCTACCTACTGGCAGCCACAATCCAACACGAGTGTCACTGAACAGCCTGGGCCAGAGTCAGCAGCAGCTCAGGATGGGGCAAGGACATACCTCAGGTCATTGCACTGAGTGCCTCAAACAAGAGCAGACAAAACAGCATCATCAGGCCACACAGCAAGTGCAGGGGCCCTGGAACAAAGGGACCTAGGGTACAGGTATTAGTTCCTTGAAAGTGGAGGCACAGGTAGTGACATGCTTGCCTTCATCAGACAGAGATTCAAGTACAAGAGTTGAGATGTCACATTACAACTGTACAGGGAGTTGGTGAGACCGCACTGTGGGTGCAGTTCTGGTCACCCAAGTTCAGGAAGGATGGCATTGAGCTGGAAAAGGTGCAGAAAAGATTCACGAGGATGTTATTGGGACTGGAGGGCTTGAGCTACAAGGAGAGATTAGGCGGGCTGGGACTGTTTCCCTGGAGTGAAGGAGGCTGAGGGGTGACCTTACAGAGTTTTGTAAAATCGTGAGGGGCATGGGCAAGGTGAATGGTCACAGTCTTTTCCCCAGGGTAGAGGATGCTAAAACTAGAGGGCATAGGTTGAAGGTGAGTTTTAAAAGGGACCTGAAGGGCAACTTTTGCCATACAAAGGGTGGTGGGTATTTGGAACGAGCTGCCAGAGGAAGTGGTAGAGACAGGTACAACTAGAGCATGAATGGGTACATGGATAGGAAAGGTTTAAGAGAGATTTGGGGCAAACATGATAAAAATGGGTCTAGCTCAGGTAGATAACTTGGTTGGAATGGATGAGTTGGACTGAAGGAACTTCCGTGTGTATAACTATGACTCTATAGTACCAGACCCCAGTCCGTCTGGTCAGGGAATAACAGGTGTGCCTAGGAATTCCATTCCATTTCAACGCACGTTGATTCAGTTACCCCACACCAAAGTCTCCTTCGCTCTGGACAGTGAACCCCAGCACACGAGAGGGTCCAGTGGGGAGGGTTTTACATTTAACACATGTGCCTGGGACTGTCCAAGTTCAATGTGGCCTTGGCCAGAGTCACCACCTTGGGAGCAGTCCTAGTGAATGTCAAGTTGCAGGGGTTCTTCCTCCCAGCCCTCATCAACTTCCAACCCTCCAGAGTTGAGGGGACAGGAGACGGGAACCTGAGCTGATGAGAAATTGCTGCAGGCCAGGAGGGGAGGGAGAGGACCTTTCACTTCCTCGGATGGAGTCGAGAGTTGGGGACCCACAGGAGTCCTGTCAATTTCTACCAAGGTTGGTAAAGGCGGCGTATGGCACAGTTGCCTTCATCGGTTGGGGCATCGAGTCAGGAACTTGCGTTCCAGCTGTATACAAGTTTGGTTAGGCCGCATGTGGAGCATTGTGTGCAGTTCTGATTGCCCCATTACAGGAAGGATGTGGAGGCTTCGGAGAGGATGCAGAAGAGGTTCACCAGGATGCTGCCTGGATACAGAGCATTACCTATAAGGAGAAGTTGGACAAAACTTGGGTTGTTTTCTCTGGAGTGTCAGAGGCTGAGGGGAGATCTGATCGAGGTTTATAAAATTATCTGTGAGAGACACAGATAGTCAGAATCTTTTTGCCCCAGGAGAAAAATGTCAAATAACAGAAGACAGAGCTCTAAGGTGAGAGGGGGAAAGTTTAAGATATGCGGGGCAGGTTTTTTTATTTATATAATAAATAGTGTAGCGGTTAGCGTAATGCTTTACAGCGCCAGCGACCCGGGTTCAATTCCGGCCGCTCTGTAAGGACTTTGTACGTTCTCCCCGTGACTGTGTGGGTTTCCTCCGGGTGCTCCAGTTTCCTCCCACATTCCAAAGACGTAAGGGTTAGGAAGCTGTGGGCATGCTATGTCGGCGCTGGAAGCGTGGCGACACTTGCGGGCTGCCCCCCAAATCACTATGCAAAAAGATTTATCTGTGTGTTTTGATGTACACGTGAATAATAAAGATCTTAATATATCTCTCTCACACACACACACACACACACACACACACACACACACACACACACACACACAGAGTGGTGGGTGGAACAGGCTGCCAGGAGTGGTAGAAGCAGACACTATAGAGGCATTTCAGAGACATTTAGACAGGCACATGAACAGGCAGGGAATGTGCAGGCAGATAGGTTTAAATTGGCACCATGGTCGGCACAGACATGGTGGGCTGAATGGCCTTTTCCTGTGCTGTGCTGTTCTGTGCTCTGTAGGATGCCCAGAACAGAGACCTGGCTCCCAGGAAAATACTTCAGGCATAACAGTGCTGGACTGATTCCCCAATCCTCGAGAGCAGTTAGAGAACTGAGCACGGCTGTCAATCCAATCCTGCACAGCTATGGTGCAGACTGACCTGCATAACTCTGGAGCAAGGACCGCTCCACCAAGAACTTGAACAGCTGAATGCACAGCTGCAAAAGACAAGAGCTCCCTGCCACCGCCCTCTGTACTGCAGTCACTCGGTCAACAGCACCAAGGTTTGCCAAGTGACTGCAGGGAGACATGGAGGTCAGATCTTCCTCTTCCAGTCCAGTGTCAGGAGTGAGTGACTTACTGCCCAATATCCAATCCCTCGAAGCATCTGCATTTGGTTTTAATTTTCATAATGAGCCTCTGATCTGCTCTTGCAGCTATGTCTATATGGCTGGTCCAGTTGAGTTTCTGGTCTAGAGCGACCCCCAGGATATGAAAATTGTGGGAGCCATCGACAGTCAAGGGTGGGTGATGAGATCCAATGGCTGGAGATGGTCTCTGCCTGACACCTTTATGGTGTAAAGGTTACGTGCCATTATGCCATGGCTACAAATTATCGAGGACTTCATAATCTGCAAAGTTGCTAATGGGATGGGACATTATACCACCATCAGCAAACATCCTCTCCTCTGCCCTGATGCAGGGTTTCAAGCTGAAATGTCGACATTTCCTTCCCCCCCACAAATGCTGCTCGACCCACTGAGTTCCTCCAGCAGATTGTTCGTTGCTCCAGATTCCAGCGGTCTCTGGTGTCTCCATCCTCTCCTCTGTCCTGGTGGAAGGAAGGTCATTGATGAAGCAGCTGAAGATGGTTGGACCTAGGACACTGCCCTCAGGAGTTCCTGCAGTGATGTTCAGGGGCTGGGAGGACTGACCTCCAACAACCACAACACCTTCCTTTGTACAAGCTCCAACTCCAGTCATTGGAGTGTTTTCCCCTCACTCCAAGCCCATCAACTTCCCAGGGCTCCTTGGTGCTTAACGTCAGGGGCAATCACTCTCGCCTCACCAGTATAGTTTTTATTCCATGTTTGGACCAAGGCTGTAACACTCAGATAGATGCAGTGTTGTTGCTGCATTGAAACAGGTTGGTTAGAGACACTAGTCCTGGAGCATGGGGGCTCCACACTAAATTACCACACTATTGTCTGGTCTCAACAGTTACTGTACCTAGTGCTCTCACCAGATCCTTAATCTGGTGGAGTGAATGAGATTGGCCAAAGACTGGCTTTGGTGATGGTGGGGATCTCAGGAGGAAGCCGAGTTGGATTGTCCACTCCTGGATGAGTACGGTTCATCCTCAGCCTTCTCCCCACGCTCACGCACTGTACCTTGCCGCCGGGGAGAATCACAGTTCATGGACCTGCTCTTTCAGTTAACTGCCCACCCATCACAGAGTCAGACGGCACAGAAACAGGATCTTTGGACCACCGTGTCCATGCTGCCCATCTATACTAATCCCATTTACCCACATTAGGTCCAGAACCTTCCATGCCTTGGAGATTCAAGTACTCTCTGTCCCGGCAACTGGAGCACTTGTCCAGATGCTTAAGTGTTGCGAGAGTCTCTGCCTCCACCATCTTTCCAGGCAGTACGTTTCACACCCCAACCACCCTGTGTGTGAAAGAATCCCCCCCTCCCCCCCAGATCCCCTCTAATCCTCCCACCTTTATCCCCAGGCACCCCACCATGGGGAAAAAAGACTTTTACTGTCTACCCCCCCTCAATTTTACACATTTCTATCAGGTCCCCCACCCGCCAGCCTCCTCTGCTCCAGGGAGAACAGACCAGCTCTGGTCTCTCCTTGTAACTGTGACACTCCATGCCAGGCAACACCCTGGTGAACCTGCTCTCTGTGAAGAGCCAACCCTGTCACTGTCACAATTTGGAGCCACATAGGAGGCCAGACCCGATAAAATTTGTGGTATTTTGGAAATCTTTACTGCAGGAGACCACTCGGCCCATCCTGTCCATGTTGACCAAGGAAGAGTGATTGAGATCATTTCCACTTCCCCACTCCAAGTCTGTAGTCTTCCACGTCACTGCTCTCCAAGTGCCCAACAGGATACTTTTGGCAACGTGATGAAGGTTTGTACCTCCACCACTCTCATTCGTCCCCAGATTATTAATCCGGTTTTGGTGATTGCAATGCCAGCGGAAACCACATGGTTTACACTGCACAAACTTATCTTTAGCTAATATGCTCAACAAGTTCTGCCCAAGTTATTCCTGTACATCAGAGTCTGAAACTCACGAGGAGATTCCCTTCAAACAGTTCAGAAAATGCCAAAATTAAGCTTTTACAGGTGTGAGGAAGGAGAGGAGAAAGTCAAAGACGAGGGCATTTGTTTACCTCACCTCACTGCAGAGACAACAAATCAAGGCTGGTGCTCCCAGTGTTGGGCTGCAGGAGCAACACACAAACTGCTGCAGGAACTCAGCGGGTCAGGCAACATCTGTGGAGGGAAACGGACAGTCGACGTTTCGGGTTGGGACCCTTCATCAGGAGTGATCCAATCTCAAGGCGGAAACGTTTACTGTTGTTTTCACTCCGTAGATGCTGCCTGACTCGCTGAGTTCCTCCAGCACTTTGTGTGTTGCTCCAGATTCCGGCAGCTGCGGTCCCTTGTCTCTCCGTAGGACTGAGGGAGTGCCACACTCTTCCCAAATGACTGGGCACCTGTCTGTCACACGGATGTTAAAGATACGGTGGTCAAGTCTCCGGAGCCACTGTTAAACAATCAACCAGCAGGCAGGGTGTATGATTGCACTGGAACTTGCTGACAGTTCTTCATCCACAAGGATCAGGGAGATCAGGACTGACGCACCAACACACGGCTCTTTCTGGGATCCCAGCACTGCACTGGGGAAATTCACCCACTGTAGCAGTAGCAGGTAGACCGGGTACATTCAGCAGAGAGGATCAGCTTCCCAGGTGTCGGGAACAAGTTCTCAAGAGCCTCTGCTTCGGGCAGAACTGTGGGCACGACTTGACCTGCGGTCCCAGGTGTCCTACTCCTCCCCTACACACCAGGGCAGGATGGTGCACTAACCCCAGTCCCAAGCAGCCACTGCCGTTTTTGACCCAGGTACATTTTCCCCCAGTAAGTTAACGTTGGGGAACGACGAGGGAACACTTGCTGCTCATCAATAGTTGGCACAGTTGGAGCGTCACTGCCAGGATGCACTTGGCCAGCTCAACACCACCGTTTGTGGGATCTAACCGCGTACAAAATGGCTGCCACATGCCCTGCATCCGTGACCACCACTGAATCCTAGGTGAAGTTCCATGGGGCTCATGGTGATCACAGAACGCTCTGTAGAAAAGCAAGGGGGCAAGAGTGTCTGCAAGGATGATCCAGGCACTTTAGACAGGATAATCCAGTCCGATGCACATGGCGCAGAGCCCCAGCCAAGTGCAAGGTGTGGGAGATCAAATGTAAAGAGACAGTACTCTGTTAGTGGCAAGATCCCCCCCTTAACAGCATTGATGTACAGAGGGATCTTGGGGTCCAAATCCATAGCTCCCTGAAAGTGGCTGCATAGGCCGATAGGGTGGTAAAGGGGATGTACGGTATGTTTGCCTTCATTAGTTGAGGCATTGAGTTCAAGAGTCAGGAAGTTATGCTGCAGCTTTATAAAACTCTAGTATGGTCATATCTGAAGTATTGCATTACAGAAAGGACGTAGAGGCTTTTGAAAGGGAGCAGAAGAGGTTTACCAGGTTATTATCTGGATTAGAGGGCAGGTGCTATAGGGTTGGACAAACTTGGGTTGTTTTCACAGGAGCGGCAGAGGCTGAGGGGAGACCTAATAGACCCTATAAGGTCATGAGAGGCACAGATAGAGTAGACAGCTGAGGTCAAAATGTCCAATATTAGAGGGCATCCACTTAAGGTGAGAGGGGGCAAGTTCAAAGGAGATGTGGGGGACAATTTTTAAAATTTTCTTTTGTTTTTCTTTTTACACACGTCTTGCATACCGTTCATACAGATCAATTCATTACAATAGTGTATTGATGTAGTACAAGGTAAAACAATAACAGAGTGCAGAATAAAGTGTTACAGTACAGAGAAAGTGCAGGCAGACTATAAGGTGCAAGGTCATAATGAGGTAGATTGCGAGGTCAAGAGTCCATCTTATTGTGTGGCAGTGGAGGCAAATACGATAGAGGCATTTGAGGCTCTTAGAAAGGCACATGAGTGTGTAGATAATGGAAATATGGGCATTGTGTAGACAGAAGGGATTAGTTTAGTTAGGCATTTAATTACTAGTTTAATTAGTTTGGCACAACATTGTGGGCTGAAGGGCCTGTTCCTGTGCTGTACTGTTCTGTGTAACCACTGAGCAAATGATCCCAGAACTTAAAGAAAGACAATTATTTTAAAACTTTAGGAACTTTAACCAAAGCCGTTCACTTTTACCTTAAGCATACGGGATAACATTACCAGACTAGTAATACTAATCCATCAAATCCTAGCACTGGGGAGGGGAGTTTAAATCTAAATAACACGTAGTGAAAAACTAGCATCAGCAACCAGAGCACCAGATGTCCAAGAAAACCTACTGGGCTCACTAACATCCTTCAGCAAGGAACCTGCTGTCCTCACCTGGTCTGGCCAGTTTGCAACCCCCAACTGACGGCCCAGAGAGCGAAGCAGTTCCAGAGAACAGTTGTGCCCAGCATTAAATGCTGGGCTTGCTTGCGATGCTCACACCCATGAATGAATCAAACAACATTCAGAAGGCAGAACCCATGCCTTGCAGAAACAAAGGATGTCACAGTGTGTTTCACAATGTCAGCTGTTGTGACATTGAGGGAGGAATGTTGGCTCAGGGACAATCCTCCACTGCCCTCGCTTCCGAAAAGTCACGAGGGAACTGGAAACACAAGTTGGCGTGGACAAGGGAGAAGGGGCTGGTTCTGTGCTGTATGTGTCTCAATGACTTGGAAGAGGAAAGCTTTGGAAGTAGGAAAATGTAAATGGCCCTGGTCAGTTGGGCAGGGAGTGGCAACAGAAGGCAGTCCAAGGAAGTGTAAAGCAACACATGCGGGATGGGGCAGAGGCACCGTACACTGAGCAGGAGGATACTGAGTGGTATGGCAGGACAAAGGGAGTGAGGATACCGAGTGAAATGGAAACACAGAGGGATATCGACAACAGTGGTGCAGTGGGTAGTGCTGCTGCCTCTCAGCTCCAGCGACCCAGGTTCTATCCCAACCTCCGTGACTATGAGGGTTTCCCCCGGGTGCTCTGGTCTCCTCCCACATCCTAGACGTGCAGGTTGGTGGGTTAAATGGCTGTTGTAAATTGCCCCTAATGTGTAGGTGAGGGGTAGAATCTGGGGGCGGTTGATGGGAATGGGGAAAGAATAAAATTGATTTGTGTAGGGTTGGTACAAATGGATATTTGAGAGTCGGTGCAGACTCAGTGGGTAGAAGGGCCCGTTTCCGAGCGGTTTGACTTTTACACAAAACTCGGCTCTGCACTTTCCAGTGACATCTCTGTCCACAAGAGGCAAAAGCCAGTCTGCTGCTCACTAAAGACAGATGACATCCATAAACATAACGGGGAACTGCATTCGACTTGTCCGGAATCCACCAGACACTCACACCAGTTCAAAGTGTGATCACCAAACCAGTCAGGCATGCATACCACGAGCTAAATTATCTAAGCAGGGTTGAACTGATGGTTACTTAAAGCAAAATTTAAACCACAGGTTTCTCAGCTAATACACGATTATCAACCAGTCACCCAAGATCCCTTGGCAACTTTGCTTTCACAATGTTAGACCTGATGTTAAACACCAGAGACACAACAAGGCTGCTGAACACAACTCTGAGAACTAATTTTCCTGACAAATTACCACCAGGCTCAAGGACAGTTTCTATCCTGCTGTTATAAGACTATTGAACAGTTCCCTAAAATGGACTCGACCTCACAATCTACCTCGCTATGACCTTGCACTTTAGTGTCTGCCTGCGCTGCACTTTCTCTGTAGCTGTGACACTTCATTCTGTTATTGTTTTGCTTTGTACCACCTCAATGCACTGTGTAATGAATTGACCTGTACAACATTAAGCAAGACAAATTTTTTTACTGTACTTCAGTATAAGTGACAATAATAAACCAATCCCAAATCTGGCAAAGTCACGTCCACATGATGCAACAAAACAGCTCCATCCTTAATCTCAAAACCCTGTGAAACTGTCTTTGCTTCACACTATCCGATTGAGACACTATAACAAACAGGGATTTACACAACATGTGCTTGGGGGGGGGATGCACAGAGACAAAACTGGGGCTGACTCGATGGTTTAAAATGGAAACTGATGTTCATTCCTATACAGCATTTCACAGCCTCAGGTTACCCTCAAAGCACTTCACAATAAGTAATAACGTCCTATAGGTAATATAGCCGCTGTCATAATACACGAAACGGTGCAGCCAATTTGCACAAAGCAAATTCCCCACAAACTACAGTGCAACAACGATACCGGTTAAGGGATAATTATTGCCCTCAGAAACCGGGGAGAACTCCTCTGTTGTGGGATCCTCATCTGGCTGAGAATAGAAAGAACACTTTGCTGTCGTATGCAAGTCTCACCCAACAACACGGCACTCCCTGCACTGAGCTAGTCTTTGCTACTTGAAGTCGTAATCTTTCGGGGGTAAAGCAAGCTCTTGCTGCGACACAGGTGAGAAGACAGTATACTCCAGGTGCAACAACCGAGCCCAGTGGAACTCTGTGGCATTAGGCTGGTCTGTCCCAAGTATCTGCCCTCAGCCAACATTAGTAAACGTGTCACCGAATACACTGCTAGTTCTGGCACCAGTGCTCAAGCATGCTGCTTTCCCTTCAACAGTGAGCACGCTCCTGTAACCAAGTGAAAAAAGTGCTCTGGTTCCTCCCACGGTCGTGCAGAGCGCTATATAAATGCAAGCTTGTCCTATCTTCATTGAAGCCTGAGCAAGATAATGATAACAGGAAGCTGGGCAGGAAGTGTGCTCACACAGAGCACACACACATCAAAACAGCATTCGTCAGAGTGAGAGGTCAGTGGTGCCAAAACAGGAAGGAGGTGTTGGTTAAAAAAGGGAGGTGTTGGTTAAAAAAGGGAGTTGTACAACTGAGACCACAGGCGAGTGTGTGCACACACTGCAGCTGTGGCAGGCCACACAATGCTGACTCATCAAGGTGGCATGGTGACACTCGAACAAGACATCAGATGGAAGCACAGCTCAGGACACTGTCCAGTGGAATGTGACGTACAATTGGGGCGGTGTTTGGGGAGAGGGGCATCTTAACATCACGCCCTTTTGTTGGGCAGAGAACACACATATGCACACTCACTGCAGTTTCACAGGATAGTGCAACAGAGGACAAGGCCATTCAGCCCATCGATTCTGTGCTGCCCCTGTGGAAGAGGTCTGGTCTGCCCTCTCCAATTCTCTCCCTCAGTATTAACCTCATTAATTCCCCTCTGAAAGCCCCAGTCACCACCACCACCCAGTGCACTCCAACCCAGACCACTCAGAACAAAAGTTTGAGGCCACCACTGCTTCTTGTGACTCTTGCTTTTCGGCCCTCTGGTCAAGACTGCAGCCAAAGCTTCCAGTTATTCCATGGATAGTTCCATGATTTTGAAAATGTTCCCTAAATTTCCCCAAGTTTTTTTTGCTATAAGCAATATCCCAGCTCCAGCAGAGAACGAAATGCTGATCCTCAAGGTTGGTCACTGACTGAACGCCAGGCTCCAGCCTCTGTATCCTTCACTGACCACCAAGACTTCTGTTTTCCTAACTAACCTCTCTATGAATTGTACAAGTCCAAGAACATAAAAGACTATATTTAAACACCCAATGTTCATTCATTCCCCAATCAACATCATTAGCAGTGATTATCTGGTTATTTTATACTGTGGTTTGTGGGAGCTTGCTGTGCCTAATTTGTGTTTCCTGCATTACAATCGCGGCTACATGTGAAAGAGTATTTTTCAAAATCAAAGGCAATGAAGAGTGACAGAAAAGAGGGTGAGGAGGTTCAGATAATAGACGTACAGCACGGTAACAGGCCCTTCGGTCTAACCCCATCCAAGCCAGTCCCATTCACCAGCGTTTGGCCCATAACCTTCTGAACCTTTCCAATCCCCATACCTGTCCAAGTGTCTTTTAAATGTTGTTAGTGTACCTGCCTCAACCACTTCCTCTGGCAGCTCATTCCATACATACCAAGTTGCCTCTTAAGTTCCTGTTAAATCTTTCCCCTCTCACCCTAAACCCACGCCCCCTAGTTCCTGATTTCCCAACCCTGGCATTCACCCTTCATGATTTTATACACCTCTGTAAGATCACCTCTCAGTTTCCTACGCTCCAAGGAAAGAAGTCCCAGCCTGGCCACCATCTCCCTATGACTCAGTCCCTCAAGTCCTGGCAACATCCTCTGCACTTTTTCCCGTTTTGTAACACCTCTTCCATAGCAGGTCGGCCAGAACTAAACAATACTCCAAGTGTGGCCTCACCAGCGTCCTGTACAACCGCACCATGACCTCCCAACTTTTATACAGTAATCCCAGGACGGCTAAAGGCACAGCCCCCACTGACAGGGTGATTAAAGTCAGAAAACATCAAACGGTTGGAATTGGTGGATCACAGGGACTGGGAGGGTTGCAGAGACATTACAGAGACAGGAAGGTGCAAAAGTGTGGAGGGATCTAAAAGGAAGACTGAGGGTTTAAAGACCAGGGCAATGGTGGTTGTGTGTGCCTGTGGACACCTGTCAGCTGAACCTGGAGAAATTTGGAACAGAGAGCAGAGTTTTGGATGGAGTATACAGTGAGAACAGAATCCATACTCACACACACCTCTAGTGAATGACAACAGGTTTTATGACGTTCCTTCCACACAGCTCCCAATCCAGTTCTGGTGATTTTAATTGATCTGAAATCAGATCCTGTTTAATCTGTGCAAACATGTAATTGAAGCAACTGATTCCCAGGTTGACAGATGGACACACTTGCGTTCAGTCACACAAATGCACACACGTGCTTGGAAGCTGTTCTGATTATTAACTGCAGCAAAATGGGATCTCAGCTATTGCGAGGGGGGATTTACACATTGCCACGTGTCACACCCTAACACGCAGTGGATAAGCGGGTCCTCCCCAGGTTACGCCAGGGTGTTGCTCCCATGAACTGTTCACAACCCGGACAATTCGCAAGATGGAGATGCAGCCACACACAGCAGCGATACCTACAGCCCCACAAGTCCAGCCCGCCGGTTTCCAGAACGCTCAATCGCATATGCGGGCTGCACACGTCGAGCGTTCATAACGTGGGGAGGACCTGTGCAAAGATTCCTCAGAGTTCCTATTCTAACTAACAAGAATGAAATTTTAACAACACTGATAACACTCAAGAGGAAAGACATCAAATGACATTCTGAACTGAGTCACAAAGAAGGTACAAGTCAGCAAAAACTTAAAGGAGATGAGTACTAAGGAACTACTTAGAGAGAGGCAGATTTAAGGAGGGAAACTCCAGAGCTCAGGCATTCGAAAGCCTGGTTACCACTGGCAGAACTATCAAGTCTGGGGAGATGGAGAAGTGTGGATCTGGAGGTGGTCCCACAGATGGGGAGCGGCCAAACCACTGAAGAACTTGGAAACACCTGCAAGGGTTTAAACATGGCTCTTAGTTCAACTGGTAACCCAGGGAAGGGGGTTATTGGCACCGTCTGCCACAACCTTCTCATCTTCCGTGTGGGAGGAACCGGAGTGATGGAGGTGAACATCAAGTACAGGGTCAACCAACAGTAGAACAGCCTTAAAAGCAATCAAAACAGAAGGCAGACCTGCAACACTCCACCTTTGACAGCCGCAGTGCTTCGCCACCAATGAACCACGGTCCGAGGTGTAGATGTTGCCGCAAAGTGAAAGGTTCGATGTGTGCACAGCAAGATCCCACAAACAGCAATCTTTTTTTAAAAAATTCTGTTGGCTTAGGGATAACTATCTACTCTGAAACTGTCTTAAGGAATCTTTTACCCTCAGCTGATGGGACAGACGAGACCTCAGTTTACTAAGACCAATCTCTGCCACATGCAAATCTTCTGAGAAAATAGCAAAGAATAGATTCCATTACTAACACGACAATGTGCAGATTTAACTCGAGGGCTGCGCAAATAACAACCCACAGTGTCACAAGGGGCTGAATTGTTACAGAAATTAAACTGACACTGTTTCCCTTTCTTTGGGTCCAAATTGCCTTATCGTCAGTCTAGAACACCCAGCTCCTGACTGCACTCCATGGGATCCCAGGCACAGCGAGAAACTGGATCCCAAAATCAGCTCGGTGGCCGGAAGAAAAGTGGGACTGCTTAATGGGAGATGTGTGTGACTGGATGGCTGTCACCGGCAGGTTGTACAAGGTTCCGTGTCTGGTCCGTTACTATATTAGTGATTTACACAGAAGTGTAGGAAACACAACAAAAACAGTTTGAAGATAATCAAACTTGCTGTGGGGTTATGGGGAGAAGGGAAGCTACAGACTGCAAATAGATTCGGGGCTCATCCGGGATACAAATGCCTGACTTACACACAGCTGTACACGTGAATGAACTCCCACAACATTACTGAATTCAGAAGTTCGGCGTCCGTCAGTTCCCACTTGTTTCCCACACCGCTTTCAGTAATTGTTCTTTCTCATCAGTCTTTGTGCTTTTGATGCCACTGATTACAGCATTGTGGAGATGTGGTCAACACTTAGAGGGATTTTTATGCATTTCCCGATTTGTGGACAAAACTGACCCAAGGGTGTCCGTGAAAACAGGACCGATTTGTTACCCAACAATGACCTGTATCGGGGCTGGAGTCACACAGCAGCACAGAGACGCGGTGTGAGAGCTGCTCCCCACAGCTCCTGCCATCCGACTTTGATTTCCACCTCCAGACACCTTCAAGGAACTATGTACCCTCCGCCTTGGGTCTCCCTGTGCCTTCCCCCCGCCCCCCAGGTGTCTCTGTACCACGCCCACCCCCCGAGTTTCTCTGTAACCCCATCCCTGGGCCTCTTTGTACCCCACCCCCACCGCCCCCGGGTCTCTCTGTACCCCCGCGCAAGTCTCCCCGCACAGACCCCCGCCCTTGGGTCTCCCCTCACAGACCCCCGCCCCCGGGTCTCCCTGCCCGCTGTGGGATTTGAACTCCTGCCTCTGGATCAACGGCCCAGTCTGCACCGGAACCACTACACTGCCACGCCCTTCATTTCTCTGTAACAATGGTGTCAAAATCTGGGAGGCATCAAAAACTTGGAGGCACGAACTTAAAGTAATCGGTAGGATTAAGCGGAGACGAGGAAACGGTGACTCAGCCAGGGGCTGGGGGTTGGGAACAGTGCCCATCAGGGTGGGAGAGGCAGAAGCCCTGAACGTGCTCCAACAGCGTTCCCACATGTACCTCAGAGCCGTGACCTGCAGACCCCATCGCTGAAGGTGGCATTTCAGTCACACAATCTCAATGAGCTGAAAGTCCCCCACCCTCCCCTCGTCACAATTTTAAAAAAGATTCTATAAGCAACTGGTTACCCATTTCCAGGAACACAACAACAGACTCACTATTGCAAACACAACATACCAGACTAACTACCAGGTGGTTTGAGGTCACTTGGTTTCAAATGACATGTCTACACGTACTAATCCAATAATAAATAGCAGGAACCCTACTGGCAGAGTCCTGGTAAAGACCCAATCAGCAAACTCTCCAACTGATGCCAAGTCCAACTGGTCCAATTCTCAAACAAATGTCCACTCAACCTTGGGTCATTGGCCAAGAGCTGAGGTAGCAGGGTCACTGTTAATCATCCCACCTGATGCAACAAGCTAAGACACGTGCAGCCAATTGAACTGCTAGATTAACCAGAAGTCCAATTCATCTTTCATACCTACGACTCCAAACCCCTCCATCGTCTCTTCCTTTGGAACCTCCTCCAGCCCTACCATTCTCCAAGATCTCTGCTCCAATGTTGGCCTCCTGATCATCCACAAACTTGATCGCTCCAGCAGTTCATCTGCCCAGGGACTGATCTCTGGAATTCGCTCCCTAAATTTCACCATCTTCCTCTCTCACTTCAGGACAGTCCTCAAGAACTTCCCAAAATAAAAACACAAAAGTGCCGGGGATACTCAGCGGGTCAGGCAGCATGTGTGGAGTAAGAAACTGTTATGTTTCAGGTCAATGAATCAGAAAGGTGACTGTCGTGAAGAGTTAACTGTTTCTCCCTCCACAGATGCTGCCTGATTTCCTATACATTTCCAACATTTTCTGTTTTTATTTTAGATTTCCAGCATCTCCTTTTGTTTTTACTTTTCCTTAAAAACTACCACTTGACCAAGCTGTTGGTCACCAGCCCTGATGTCTTGTGATTCAAAGACAATTTTTGTTTGATAACGTTCCTGTGAAGCACCTGCATTTGCTTTTGATGAATACTCTCTCAAATGGTTATTTCCCCTCAGTTATAAGACTATTAAACGGTCTCCTGGTACAATACGATGGACTCTTGACCTCACAATCTACCTCGTTATGACCTTGCACCTTATCATCTACCTGCACTGCACTTCCTCTGTAACACTTTGTTCCGCATTCTGTTATTGTTTTCCCTTGTACTACCTCAACGCACTGTTGTAATGAAATTATCTGTAAGGATGGCATGCAAACCAGTTTTTCACTGTACCTTGGTACATGTGACAATAATAAACCAATTTACTTCTGAAGCCGATTTTGGTGATTCAGCTCTCTGAATCATCAAAGACTAAACTTGGGAGCCACACTGTAACAACGAGGTCTACACCATAATCTCTCTCACCACCCATGTCAGCACCAATCAAGGTGATGGAAATCTCAAATAAAGACATACTGGAGATATTCACCAGGTCAAGTTAACATCTGTAGAGAGCGAGAGAGAGAGACAGGATGACGAAAGGTCATCGACCCAAACTCCACCTGTTTCTCTCTCCACTGATGCTGCCTGACTTGCTGAACATTTCCAGCTCTGATTTTATTCCACCACCAGCTTCAGCTGTACACAAGCTCAAGATTCAGTCCCTCCCCCTCTGCTGGCCACGCCTTTAGCTGCAGGAACCCACGAGTGTCGAATTCTCTCCCTAATCTTCACCACCTAATTAGAATCTGTCTGGGGGAGCAGGTGTCACCTACCCCAACATCTCCTCCTCTGGCCCTTCTACCCTAGCACGTGCCTTGCATTTAACACTTGAAGAACACTACACAAATGGGAATTGCTGTTGAATGTTGCTGTGCATAACTTGGCAGCTTACAAAATAATTGGTCTGTGCCAAAAGTCAGCCACTGGTTGTAAAGCACAGGCATGAGATGGCAATAACTGCACATTCCTTCCCTCTCAATCCAGAGATGGAAGTTCATCCAAAGTGGGGCTTTGTTCCACAGGGATCCGAGAGTGGGATGAAGAACTGATGTGCAAGGACACGTTGCTGGTGGTGGAATTGAAATCTACACATTGAAGAGCAAACTTGCTCAAAAATAATCCCCTGCACAGAGAGGTTACCAGACCAAGGAGTGACCCAACAGAGCTCCTTAATATTTGCGAGTGGTTTGATAGAGTAGACACCGAGGAAAACATTGCATTTGTGATGGGGATGAGAGGGAGCAAAGAGCAGAGCTCAGGACCGGGAGGAGATGGACATTCAGGAGGAACTTTTTGCTCAGAAAGCAGCAGGACTGTGGGGCTCTCGCCCACAGGGAGGGTCAGGGGAACAGCAGAGGCAGGGTTAAGGGGAAGCGGGGTAAACACAGGAAGGAGAGGAAGAGAGAGATGGTGATGGGGGGAGAGAATGGAGAGGGGTGGGGGGACGGGATGAGGCAGAAACACTAGCACAGAACAGATGGGCCAAATGGTCCTTTAGTGTGTTCTAACCTCCATACTATGCACATAGAACAAGCTTGTTTAAACCAATCAATGAACCTTTTCCTATTTCAGCTCTTGATGAGGCAAAGTCCATCATTGTGATTTTTTTTATTTATACATTTATGGAATGTGGTTACTGATAATAGTGCCCTTAATCACCCAGAACTCAAGACAACCACATCAGTGAGTCACCATAGGTCAGACCACACGTGCACGACAGACGTCTGTCCCTGAACAACATCAGTGAACCAAATTTTCAGGAAAATCCAGAGATGAGCATTGCTCTTTAATTCCTTTAATTAAAAAAATTTAATTAAAAATATCTTTAATTAAAAAAAAATTGAACTATTGAGCTGCTATTGTGGAGTAGAAAACACTGCAACAAGTTTGTGCTCAGAAATATCCCCCACAGGGCAATGAACAGATAACGCTCCCACCTAGAACAGTCTTCCACACCACCAGAGCTCCCAAGGATCTGCTAGTGATCACAGCACTGCATACAAGGCCCAGTCTTGCTTCACTAACAGCTCGACCAAGGATGACAACGTGTTGAAAGGAAACTGCCAGCTATTCTGGAATTTCAGACTGGGGCTTGAGCAGTGGATCCCAAAAACCCCCCCAAAGCTGGAGCTCCTCACCCGCTGACTAGGTGTACTGGAGACCAAGATTAATTCCTATTATTATTCAACAATTCCTCTCCCTCAGAACCCTTTGTAACAAAATGAGGCCCCATTTACTAAACTTGCCTTTGACTCACCTACCCAGGGACACACAGAAACACACACACAGACAAAAGATCATCAGCGTGATCGAGAGATTCTGGTAACAATTAATCTGCTTAATTGTGGAGAGTAAAATGTCCCTTGGGTGGGAGAAAGGTGTTTTGGCAGCAGTTTGGGGAGTTGCAGACTAACCTCCCATTATGGATTAATGAGAAGAAAGTCATTTAGGGAAATCTGTCTTGTGACCTGTGCTGGAAAACTGTGCATAAGTGTTTGCGTTCAGTACCAGTGCTGTCTTGTGATGTCCCTGTGGTTAAACATCCCAAACTCTGTCACACTTGGAAAAGTGCAGCTTGAGGGAGGGGTGACTCTACAGAACAGATCGAGGCAGAGCAGGCAGTTCGAAGATCACACTGCTGGAACTACAAAGCTAAATCAGTAAAACTCCCAAAGCAGATGCCGGGTCAGTGTGTGTGATCATCAGACAATGGGGTTAGATGGCAGAGAATTCACCTAACCCCCGACTCTTGCCCTCTTGCTGCAGCTCCACACTAATGCTCCCCACTTCACACCTCCAATCCAAGCTGAAAGCAGCCTCGTGTCAGAACACTCCCCCAGATCTATTTATAACGGAGACTGCCATTGAGACGGACGAGAGAGGGTAGTTCTGCAGAAGGGCATCGGCATTCACAAAAAAACAGCTGTCAGCTGAGAATGAAGAACAGAATAGAATGAAAAATAACCAAAAGGTAAAATGACCAGCAGTTCAATGTCAGCAGCCCTCATTACAGTGGCACTCTCAGCCACCAGAACAAGACCATTGTTTTGTTTCTTTCTCTGCCAGCCCTTCTTGAAGGATTCCACACAAGCACAAGCTGCTCCTTATAGCCGATGTTTACAGATGGGTGTCCCAGTGATACGTCAGTGTTGACGTGCAGCATAGGTTCCTTGCAAGAGTGCAATGTTTACATCAGGTCCCTGGCACCTCATTGATATTCCGTTGTTATGCGAGTAGCAGTCAGCGAGTGTCGGTGGTTTCGTTATCCCTGCACTGATTTCAGATTCCGATCTGGTACTCCCTGGCTACTCCCAGCCGTAGCTGGATTACATCACAGGCAGTGCCGAGGTTAACTCTGGGATCCTAGTAACGGTGCATTGGCAGAGCAGGGAGATCAGGGATAAAACAGTCCGTGCTTGTTCAGCAAAAGACTTCCCAGGAAATGTATCTCCCCCACCAATGGAATTAACTGGTTGAACCAATTCCTCGCTGGTCTTTAAGTAGGGAGGTTTGGAATAATTCAGGAATCCCTCTTCCTCTGAGCCTTGTGTCACCTCTGGAGTCCTGTCCAGCCTCGCTCATTCTGAACTCTGCACACTCAGGTTCATCCGTGTCCCACCTTGCAGCAAGTCCGTTCACCCAAACCCCTGCTCAATGGTCCACAATGGCTCCCTGTCCACCAAGCTGAAATTCTCATCCTCATTTTCAAATGGCTGTCCTTTCCCCCTCCATCTCTGTCACCTCCCCCGTGACCTCTGCACTTCTCCAATATCAGCACTTTGACCACCTCCAATCTCCATCGCTCTGCCATCTTTCAGCTGCCTGGGCTTTGAGCTCAATTTCCCACCTTAAATTTCTGCAGCTCTCTCTCCGTAAAAGTACCTGCTTTGACTGAGCTTTTAACCCCTTATCCTAATATCCCAGAGCCACAGAAAGATACAGGCAGAAACAGGTCCACTAGGTGTGCCCCAACCACCCATTTGTACTCAAGCCTCCCTCACCTATTTTATTGCTCCCACATTCCCATCAACTCTCTTCAGCTTGCACACTCACCTACACACCAGGGGAAACCGACAGCGGCCAATTAACTGACCGAACTGCAGAGCTTTGGGACGTGGGAGGAAACCGGAGCACTCAGGGAAACCCAGGCGGTCACAGTAAGGACATGCAAACTCCACACGGACAGCACTGGAGATCGGGATTGAAGCCCCTTGAGATACTATTGCTATGGTAATGAAACAACTGGAAGTCGCTGCTCTCAGCACCCAACTGGGGACTTAACCCTACTGCATGCTGCCTGGGCAAGATGCGGCAGCTGTCAGAGAACAGACCAGTCAGATGGAAAGGCAGGGTCTGTGGCTGGAAACCCTTTGCCATTCTGGGCAATTTAAGACAACCGATAAAAACCACCAGATCGGAGAAAAGAGATCTTTTAATAAATGAGGCACCCACAGTGAACTCAAACAGTAGCCTGAAAGAATCACAGAAACTAGGAGCAGGAGGAAGCCATTCAGTTCTTGGAACCTGCTCTGCCATTCCTCTCAATCCCAAATTCCCACACTCTCCCTGCATCACTTGATCACCATCTAGTGGAGAAATTTCTCCTCGGCTCAAGCATCTAAATATCCTGCCCTGTATCCTGTGACCGTGATCCCTGCTCCAGCTGACCCCAGCCTGTGGAACATCCTCCCTACGCTGGTGAAATCTCATCAGAATTTTGTACTTTATGGGAAATGATAGTGGATGCAGGGTCTAGCTAGGGGAATTCAGTAGAGGTGGGACAGCTGGTAGAGTTGCTAACTCACAGCACTGGAGACCCGGGTTCAACCCTGACTCCGGTACCATCTGTGTGGAGTCTGCGCATTCCCCCCGTGACTACGTGGGATTCCCGTGGGTGCTCCGGTTTCCTCCCACATCCCAAATTCATGTTTGTTTGTAGATTAATTAGCCACTATAAACAGCCCCTGGTGTAGGTGGGTGGTACTACCTGGGGAGAGTTGGTGGGACTGTGGGGAGAATGCTTGAAGGTTGGTGCAGACTCTGGGCCAATGGGACTGGTTCCGTTCCGTATAACTTGACACGGAGTGTTTGAACTTTGAGAAAGCCTCCAATAATCTCCTGCGGCATTTTGTCAAACAAAATTAATAGATGGAATTGGGGGTTCCACACTGGCACAGACTGAGGAAGCAGAGTACAAATAAACAGGTTGGGAGACTGTGACCAATGAGGGCAGCAGGGATCAGTACTGAGGTCCAAATGTTCCCAACCTACACTGAAGATTTGGATATATTACACTTGATCCCCTCATCCAAGTTTGCTGATAGTACAAAGCTGGGAGGCAGTGCGAGGATGCCAGGGGATACAGAAAGGCCGAGTGAATGGGCAGACAGAACCCAGCACAGAAAGATGTGAACTTATCCACTTTGGTAGAAGGAACAGAAAAGCAGAGCATCTTTTAAGTAGCAAGAGAGTGGAAGGTGTTAGTGTTCAGTGGCACACAAGTCACTGAAAGTTGATAGGTGCAGGCAGCAATTAGGAAGCAAATGATACTTCGGCCTTTATTGCAAGAAGTTTGGCAGAAAATTCAAAGCCTCCATGCAGTAATTAAATGGGAGTGTGATGAATCTGCACCCAGAATATCGTGTGCAGGGAGACTCTGTACCAAAGGACCATAAGATATAGGACCAGGAGTTGGCCATTCCATGCCCCAGCCTTCTCTGCTGTTCAGTGAGATGGTGGCTGATTGCTGATTCAACTTTCCTCGTGTCCAACTCCCCACAATTCTCAACTCCCTTTACTGATTCAAAGTTAATCTATTTCAGCTATCACCATATTCAAGGATTCAGCCACCACAGTTTTTTGGGGACAAATAGTTTCAAAGACTCGATCTATCCTTATCCCGGTCTTAAATGCAGCAAAAGTTCACCGCTTGATTCCAAGGATGGGGAAATCATCCAGAGGAGAGAGCCTATAACGGAGTTTATAGGAATGAGAAGAGATCTCATTGAAAACTAAAACTTCTCACAGCATGGACAAGGTAGATGCAAGGATGGAGCTTGCCCAGACTGTGGTGCCTGGAACCAGGGCGCAGACATTCAGGGCAGAGACAAGAGAGCAGGGAACTCTTGGAATTCTCTACCCAAGAGGGCTGCGGAGGTTCAGGCACTGAGTATACCCATGACAGAGAGCAAAAGATTTTTGGACATCTGGGATAATCACAGGATGTGTGGCTAGTGTAGGCAGGCAATATCAAGGCAGAAAACAAGTTATGATTTTACTGACTAGCAGAACAGATGCAAGAATTCAGACGTAGAGTTAGGTGCAGGTATGTTTGTAATTTCTGAGCTTAAGGTAGTTGAAGTGATGAAAACTGAGGGGTGGAGTCTCACGATAAGACCATTTAAGTCCAAGCTGAGCATTTCCTTCACTTAGTGCATTCTCTCCAGATCTGTGTGGTCTCTCCCTCTCCATCACCCAAACCTTCTCCAGCCCCATAACTTACCCTCTTCCAGTTCTGGGATGAGGAATCTCTCAGCTCAATCCTAAATATCCAGCTTCCCCGGTTCCAGATTCCCCACCCCGTCCCGGTATCCACAACGTCCCAGTATCCACACCGTCCATCCCTCTCAGGATCACGGGAGCTTCACTGAAACCACCTCTCATCCTTCTCACACCCAGTGAGAATGGGCCAACCTCACTCATGCTTCCCTGGTCAAATCCCTCATCCCAGGGGTGATTCCAGTGGATCACTGGCTAGCTGGACGGCTCTAACAAGTGGCCAGCACATGCATGATGGGACAAAAGGCCTCTGTTCTCTGATTCTGTGACCCTTCTATTGGTGCAGACCTGCTGGGTGGGCCAGTCAGCCAAACGTGAAGATCTGTGTCGCCCCAGCCATTGGCTGTGACTGCAACCATTTCAAAGAACTCATTGTTCAGATCAGAGGCACCAACTGTGAGCAATCCAAACCCTTTCGCCATAGATACCTGGTCAACAAAAGACTTTGGACGTTTAAGTATCAGAGCCTAGTAGGATATTTGGTCGCCAGAACACAGCAAGCTCAGTAAAACTCCGATAATCCAACATTCGATTGTTGGGAAATCCTGATCCAGCACTGACCCTCTCAGGGGCCAGGGTGCGTAATCTGGGGGTTCAGGGTAGAAGCAAAGTCTCCGGCCAGATCTGGGGTTGGGGTCCAGAGAGTTTGTATATTCCACTCCCTTTAAACTCACCAGGTTCACTGGAACATTTATTGTACCACTGTGTAATGTGTAAGTGAAATAAAACTTCCAAAAGTACGAAAAATCTGTCTGGCACTACCAATGCCAAGTGCCAGATTCCTCCCCCCCCACAGATGCTGCTTGACCTGTAATTAACTAAATGGCTAGGTAAACAACACTATTGATGGTCAAAGGATAATTACTGCCACCGAATATCAGGAAATCTCCCCGTTCTTAAAATAGCAGCCACTCAAAATTCAGTTCCTTAAAAAAAATAAGGGCAGTGCAGGTCTTGCAGAGAAGTACTGGTTTATGAGTTCAAGTCTCTGGTGTGGGACTTGAACTCACGATCACCTGCTTTGGAGAGTGTTGCCCATTCAGAGCAGAAAGTGTCCAGTGTCAACAGTGAGTAAGGTCAGAAAGAGTCACCGAGGAGTGAGAATGCTCAGTCTGTAAACTGGCACAGGATCAGTGAAGCCCGTCACAGCCGGGGGACTGGGCAAACCGCCTCAGTAGTTAACAAAAAAAAACAAGCTGCTGGAGGAACTCAGCAGGTCAGGCAGCATCCGTGGGGGGAAAGAAATCAACTGCCTCTGCTCCAGCCTCACTGTGGCCCAGTATAATTGCAGCAAGACGTTTTTATCCCATGAATCAAATTCTCTTCTAATAGAGGCCAGCTAAAGCCACAGAGACTCCCATTCCCACTCTCCCCATCTACCCATGACTCCTCCTCACCTGGACCCACCCATCGCCTGCCAGCCCATCCCTTCCCCTCAACTAGCTCCTTCATCAGTCCAGATGAAGGGTCTCGACGCAAAACGTCAGCTGCCCATTTCCCTCCACAGACGCATCCTGACCCGCTGAGTTCCTCCAGCACTTTGTGTATTGCTCCAGATTCCAGCATCTGCAGTCTCCTTTGTCCCAACTGTTAATCCCATTGGACACAGGATAAGGAGCTGAGGGACACCCAGCGCGGGAATGATGGGCTCAGGTGAGAGGGTAACCTCCCCACTGCCCCCTCAGACAGAGCTCATCACCACCTTCAAAGTACCAATATATAATCCTCACCCAACGTTACCAGAACAAATCATCTGGTCATTACCACACTGCTGTTTGTGTCACATCACCACAAGAGACAGGAGGAGCTCAAATGACCCAGCGAGTCAATGCTGGCAGTCAGACAAACCCCAGCACTCCTGCCCCACCCTTACTCTCCCGTAACTTATCCTCTCTCTTGCTGTGCACAGCGACCAAACTTTAAGCAATCAATTTAAAAGTACTTTGGGATATCCCAGGGTCACACAAACTGCTGGGGAAGAACAAGGTCATAGAGCAGAGAAACAGGCCCTTTGGCCCATCGAGTCCATGCCAACAATCAAGCACCCATTTTGTACAATATCCTACGCAACAAACAATCTGCTGGAGGAACTCAGCAGGTCGAGCAGGACTGATGCAGGGTCTCAACCACAACCACTCCAGCCTCCCCACAGGTGCTGCTCGACCCGCTGAGTTCCTCCAGCAGATTGTGTGTTGCTCCAGATTCCAGCAGCTGCAGTCTCTGGTGTCTCTGTTACACTAATCCAACCCTGATAATCAACTCACCTCCCCCCCCACCCCTTACAGATTCTACCCCTCACCCACAGACTAGACACACCTTTACGGCAGCCATTTAATGCAACACCCTGCAGGTCTTTGGGATGTGGGAGGAAACCCACATGTTCACAGGAAGAACATACAAACTCCAGATAGACGGCACCAGATGTCAGGATTGAACCTGGGTCACTGGCAGCAGCTGTACTAACCGTGCCCTTCAGAAGCTGATGCTTAGTCAGTCCAACTGCTGGCTCAGGTGCCACACCCTAGGTTCAAAGTCGAACCCTGACCACACATTGAAACCACATCTTCAGAGCTCAATCAACACAGCACACCTTTATCTGTTCAAAAGCAAAAAAAAATCACCTCAAATCAATCTTCATTGGACCTTCTCTCTGCCTGACAGAGATGTAGGTCACTCATCATTTCAAATCAACTCAACACCAACCAGTAACCAATCCGTAACCACCAGCCACTGCCCCAGAATTAAATCGGTAAAGTTCTGTGTTGACACAGTTGCTGATTGAGAAGCAAAACCACCTATTTTAAGTTGCCCCATCAGTGCCGGTCATACATCAGCTCTCTGAACTCCTGCTCAGGTTCCCCCTCTCTAAACTTTTGTCTCCTGCAGCAGAGTTTTGTTTTTAGTTGTTTAACTCACCTTTTCAGTCTACTTTTCAAATTCTGGGCACACCGCAATGTCTTCCGAAAATGTCACATCTGTGGCAGGCTCCTTTAAAAGATTAGGGTTAGGATGTTTCACCACACTCTGTGTGTGTGTGTGTGTGTGTGTGTGTGTGTGTGTGTGTGTGTGTGTTGACACATATGTGTGAGAGAGTGTGGGTGTGTGTGTATGTATGTATGTATACATATATATATATATATATATATGTATGTATCCACACACAACTTATTTTACAGGCATAACAACAGTAACAACACATGACAAGCAATTCATCGGCTGCCCAGCCCCTTGAGATGTCTTGTGGTTGCAAAGGACAACAGAATTCCACTCTTTCTTCTCCCTTACAGTCTGAAATCGACATGCCAAGTATTAGCTCAAATACCAACAGCAACACTGCAAAAATCACGAGGTCTTGCGAGGATACAGGAGACTACATTTTTAATCTTTGAAAAATAATTTAAGCAATTCCTGGGGCTTCGCCATTTCCAGAGCAGACTCTGCAAAAGGCACCGCTTTCTAGAACAACCAGACTCCTTCTTCAAAGGGCGATCAATAGATCAGGAGGAACTCTGTTGCAGAGATAGGTCTTTGGATGATGTTATAAGTGTTTTGCCAACACCTTGGTTGAAGAACAGAGTCACCAAATCAATCCAACATACTGGCCCCAAAGGTTTACTATTGCAGAGGTAGGACAGCTAACAGGAGGGAGCTTCAGCGACAAGGGAGGACAGCTACAACTTTAGGCAGAGTTAGAACAGAGGATTGGGGGGGGCAGGGAGGGAGGGTGGAGGAGATAGTAGCAAAAATGCAGAATGCACTCCCTGAGCTAGTGATCAAAGCAGGCGGTGTCAATGTTTAAAAATTCATTCAGAAATGGGGATTGAAGGAAAGGGTGAGATGTGCAGTGTGAGAATGGAATATGAGACCAGTAGCACTGGGAGTGCATTCCATGTTTTTGCTACAACTCCTCCCCTCACCCTTGGTTCCAACTCTAAGTTGAGCCCGAGCTCCTTCCCCGTTAGCTGTCCAGCCCCTGCAATGATAAACCTTTGGGGCTAGAGTGTTGGATTTGCTCACAGACTGTGCTTCAGCCAAGGTGTTGACCAAACACTTCAGTCTGTGGATGGGAGTGTCGAAAGCATTTGACCCGATCCCCGCGATACAATTAGAGCTCCTCCCCCCCCCCCCCCCCCGACACCAGCCAGTTCTGAAAGGACCAAGTGGTCTGGCTCCGTGTTGTAACAATGCATCAGCTTTGAGAATACGGATGTTGAGTAGTCCTGCACTGACAGGAAGTGCCCCCGAGACCACCCGACCCTTCCAGGGGAGGGGATCTGTACAAAGACCAAGAACATAATCAGGAACAGGCTGTCTGGCTCTTTGAGCCTCTCCATGGCTCATCCACAGATCATGGCTGATCTAGTTCAGTGCCATTGTTCTGCACCTTCTCCAGGTGCCTCAGTTGCCTCCTCATTCGGTAACCCTGCCGTCCCTGAACCTTCGCTGCTCTGCCTCTACTGCGTGTAGAGACCAAAACTGGACACACTGCTCCAGCTCCACCCAGGCCCCATGTAATTGCAGCAAGACAGTTTTATTCCTGTACCCAAATTCTCCTGCAATAGACACCAACTAAAGTCATCAAGGTACACAGCACAGAAACAGGCCCTTCAACCCACTCACTCTGCAATGACCATCAAGCACCATTTTTACACCAATTCCATCCTAACCCACTTTATTCCGCTCACCTCTCCCCAGATTCTACCATTCATCTACCTGCCCAGGGCAATTTACCTCCCCGCACGCTTCTGAGATGTGCGAGGAAACCAGAGCACCGGGAGGAAACCCACATCCCATTGCTGCATGCTGGCTGTCAGTGACGTGTGTGTAAGGGCACCTCGTTTCCTTTGAGCATTAACACCAAATTTCTCACCAGTTAAAAATAGACTTCCCTATTTTGTGCACCAATAGTTGATAACTTCACGTTTTTCTGCGTAATACTGCACCTCTCATATTCTTGCACTTCTCAGCTTGTCTATGACCCCTTGTCACCTCCTCCTCCCTACTTGCCATCCCACCTAGTTGTGTATCATCAGCACACTGGACGCTGGCAGAACTCTCGTTCATTGTCCAGCTTGGACCAGGGAAACCAGTTTAATAATTCAGCCAAAAGTCTTGCTCCGACACCTGTCAGCGCATTGCACCAGCTGGTCAGCATAGATATGCTCTTAGTTCAGTATCAATGATTTGGATGCAATCATAGGTGGCCCAATTCATAAGTTTGCAGGTGACATGAAAACTGGTGGAGTTGAAGATAGTGAGGTAGATCAGTTGGAAATGTGGGCAGAGAAATGGCAGGTGGACTTTAATCCAGATAAGTGTAAGGTGTTGCATTTTGGAAGATCAAATGTAAAAGTACACTGCAAATGTACCAGAGCACTGATGGACAGAGGAATCTTGGGGTGCAAATCCACAGCTCCCTGAACACAAGTGGATAGGGGTAAAGAAGGTGTACAGCATACTTGTCTTCATAGGTTGAGATATTGTCCATAAAAGTTGGAAGTCACGTTGCAACTGTATAAGACTTTGTTCAGGCCATGTTTGGAGCACTGTGTGCAGTTCTGGTCTCCATATTATAGCAACAATGTGGAGACTTTGGAAAGGTCGCACAAGAGGTTCACCAGGATGCTGCCTGGATTGGACAGTATTAGCTACAAGGAGAGGTTGGACAAACTTGAGTTGTTTTCTGAGGAGCGTCGGAGAAAAAAATCCAAGTTTGTCCAATCTCTCCTTTGAGCTAATACTCTCTAATCCAGGCAATATCCTGAAGGGCTGATAGAACTATACAAATTAAAAGAGGCATAGACAGGCAGCATCTTCCCCCCAGGGTGGAGACGTCAAACAGTAGAGGCCATAGATTGAAGGTTAGAGGGGGAAAGTTTAACGTAGATGTGGAAGGCAAGTTTTTTTGTTACAGGGAGCGTTGGGTGCCTGGAATGAGCTGCTGGGGAGGCGGTGGAAGTAGATGTGACAGCAACATTGAAAAGGCATTGAGACAGACACGTGAACAGGCAGGGATGGAGGGATATGGACCATGTGCAGGCAGATGGGATTAGTTTAATTTGGCATTATGGTCGGCACAGACACAGTGGGCCGAAGGGCCTGTTCCTGTGCTGTACTGTTGTAGGCTTTCTACATTTCCTGAAAAGAGATATAAACACCTCAAAACCTTCTAACTCAAGAGATCAACCAAGATAGGCTGAGGACTCTGCCTCAAAATCGGATTAAAACTACATTTGCACGGTGCTTTTAATGGCCAGAAATATATCCCAAGGCACTTCAGCAGGCAAAGTTTGGCAACGAGTCACCAAAGGCAGCAGTGAGGCAGGTGCATCAGCTTCAGGGAGTGAATTTCAGAGTTGGGTCTATTCAGGGCTGAGCAAGAACCCAGAGTTCGAGGAGAGTCTGCTTGTTATGTTCAAGCAGCAGCAGCCGAGGATTTTATTTCACAAGGTTTTACACAACACAGATGCTTTTCCCCTGCCCACGAGTTCACGTGCAAGGGTGTCACAAGCTCCCGATCTGTGGGACCCAGATGCAAATCAAAAAATGCTCAACAGACAAATGTTTCCATCATCTGCAGTGAGCACACAATTCCCAACAAACCCGAAATCCTGGACCAAAAAAAGGGGCAAAGGGAAAGGGAACCTGCTGAAAAGGGATAAGAAAGAAGAGGAAAAGTCTGCAGGACTGTGTGGAAAGCCAGCTCGGGTATGATGGGCTGAATGGCCTTCCTCTGCGCTGAACATCTTTATTCCTCTTATTCTGAGTTCAGTGGTTACATCCACCTGAAGCTGTTCACCTCACCCACACTGCTCCCCACCTCAGCTGCATCACCCACCCACACTGCTCCCCACCTCAGCTGCATCACCCACCCACACTGCTCCCCACCTCAGCTGCATCACCCACCCACACTGCTCCCCACCTCAGCTGCATCAGCCACGTGCACTGCTCCCCACCTCAGCTGCATCAGCCACCCACACTGCTCCCCACCTCAGCTGCATCACCCACCCACACTGCTCCCCACCTCAGCTGCATCACCCACCCACACTGCTCCCCACCTCAGCTGCATCACCCACCCACACTGCTCCCCACCTCAGCTGCATCAGCCATGTGCACTGCTCCTCACTAATCATGGTTTGGCCCAGAAGTTCATGATGCCAAACTCCTTTGCAATCCTCCTTTGGACAACATGACTCAGCAGATAGCAATCTCACCCTGAGTCAGAAGGTTGTAGGTTCAAGGGCCACTCTGCAGACTACAAACATGACCTATGCCCCCTGCAGTACTGAAGGGCTGTGTTGTGGGGCTGCTTCTCTGGATGACCTGCTGCCTTTGCTACTTTCCAACACTGACCACATTTCAATGAATTTCACTAGCAGTGAACTACTTTGGGATGTCCCGAGATGGGGGAAGTCACTTTAGAAAAGCAAGTCTTTCATCCACTGGATGCTCATGTGTCAACGTTAACCCAAAGAACCCTTCAGTTTCCCACTTCCCTATCCAAACCAGCCCTCTCTCAGCAAGGCTGAAAGCTTCACATTTTCTGCATTCTGTGGTTAATTATTCCGGGGAGGAAGTGGGCATGTTGAGCACTTGGATCTGGCAAAATCCATGCAGAGTTGCAGATCACGTTACAGGATTTGGACACCCTAGGGAGCGGGTAGGAAAAAACGTTCCCTGCCAAATTCATGCTAAGCATCTCGAACGCAGACTAACTGCACAAAAGGAAGTGGTGCAGAACTTCAGCACATTCAGGGAGCCCCGTTAAATTAGCGATTCAGCCTGCCAATCAGAAGGCAAAGGCTCCGTTCTAAAATGGCAGCTGACTCTTCCAGGAATACACAGAGACTGGTGTCAATAAAGCAAACATTTAGCTGCAGGAGGAGTTTATAATTCTGTCAGCAATTTTTCCAAAAAAAAGAGCAGAGCAAGTTGCCTGAGCACCGAGTGATTCACCTTCAGCGCTCTCCGAGGAAAGCCAGGAGGTAGAAAGGCTGCAGCAAGATATTGCCTGTCAGACAACATGATCCAAGCAAAATAAAAGAATGAGAATCCCAGAGCTGTTGACAGTGAACGAAAGCCCAAAAACCAGGTGCTGAAAGACACATGGTTAGCTGAGACTTCCAAAGGAGCTGCAGGGCTTTGGCTGACATTGGAGGGCAGCTTGTGCTCTCCCTCCTTCCCCAGGAAGGTACGGCACTCAGGAGATCCTTCAGTAGTGAGGGGATAGTCCGATCTCAGCTCATCGTAACGTGACCTTTGAGAAGTGGGTAACAAGTAACTCTCCTGAGAAAGTGGGGGAAGGGCACTTAGACCGTGGAGTTGGGGAGAATGTGAACAGGTTACGCGAGTTCAGACTGGGGTGTATGTCAGGAGAATTCTCCCTTCCCATAGGATCGCTGGTCTTTGGAATGAGCTTCAGCAGCAGATTAAGCACATCGGGATCAAAGGAGTTAAACACATTCTTGTGAGGTGCATCATCGCACCACACAGCTTGAGGGAGGTGGGGAGAATATTCGGACAGCCGCCTCACAGCTCCGGCACTGTCTGTATGGAATTCACATGTTCTCCACGATTGTGTGAACTACCTCTGGGTGCTCCAGTTTCCTCCCAAGTCCCAAAGATGTGCGGGTTGGTGGGTTAGTTGGCCGCTGTAAGTTGGCCCCAGTGTGTGGGTGAGGGGTTGATGGGAATGAAATGAGATGAGTGTCGAGTTCATGTAAATGGGTGCCTGATGGTTGACAGACCTGTTTCTGTGCTAAATGCTTGTGGTAAGAGAGCAACTTCACACATTTACTACTTCCCCTCCCAAACCGACCAATCATTGAGTTAATCTTTCCCAGGAGAACACAAGGCTGCAGTTAGGAGAGAGATGGTGGGGGAAAGGAGTGGACTGTAGTGGGGGTGGATACAGAGTGGGCACAGGAGAGGGTCTGAGGTAGTTGGGGAACCACAATGGACAGAGTTCCCACCGCTCACAGGAAGCTCCCTCTCCAGAAGTAGCTGGGGAACCAAACCAACCGTCTCCCTGGACCCTAGCATGGCCCGTGCCCATCTGCCATTGATTGGGGGGGGGGGGGTAGGAACCACCCTGCACCCAGCCAGGCCCAGGAGAACTACTCCAGCCCACACAGCAGTGGAAGTCACGAGTGTGGCAGTGGCAGAATGCAAGTGGTTTGGCAAACCCCACAAGTGCTTTTGCTGCTGCGTCAGTCTGCAGCCTGACACACAAGGGAAACATGCACACCACACAGGGGTGAATACACCAGCTTGTCAGACTCCGCTCCAGGACAGGCTGAGCTGCAGTGAGTCTCTGGGAGCTCTCAGACAGCAGGCAGGGGGGAGGGAATAAAAATCAAATTCCCCCTAAAGACTCAGCCCCCCCTAATGGCATTGTTGGGGTGACAACAAATCCACCCTCCCTGACACACATCAGTATCTTGGTGCACAGTCCTGACAGACAGCACGAGAGAGAAAATTCAACAGTCCAGTCACCGGTAAACCAGCGATCGAGACTTTGGCAAATGCACTCTACAAAACAGAATCACCCTGAAGGAGACTTCATTTATCGGAGCGTAGGAGACTGAGGGGTGATCTTAGAGGTGTATCAAATCACAAGGGGCATGAGGGTGAATGCACACAGTCTTTTGCCCGGGGTTGGGGAATCAAGTAGAGTGAATAGGTTTAAGGGGAGAGGGGAGAGATTTAATAGGAACCTGAAGGGCAACATTTTCACCCAGAGGGTGGTCAGTATGAGAGTGGCCAGAGGAAGTGGGTGAGGCAGGTACATTAACAGCCACTTGGACAGGTGCACGGATAGGAAAGGTTTAGAGGGATATGGGCCAAATGCTGGCAAATGGGACTGGCTTGGATGGGAACCTTGGTCGGCACGGACCGGTTGGGCGACTCTGGCCACCAACCAAACTGCACCAGACCAGCAGGACAAGTTAGAAGTGCTTCGTATGGGGAACAGTTAGTCAGCCTCTGGTCACCACTGTTCCAGGACCCGACCACAACCCACCATTTCCCACATTCCCAAATCCTCAGGTTCACAAGAATCCATGAATGAGACTTAAAATTAACAACAGACGCAGCGTCAACCACCTCATGCAGGGTTCCAAGTTCCACTATACCATGAGCGGAGAAACATTTTCCCAACTTCACTCCTGAAAGCTGGGCTGTATCTTCACACCCCAACCCTGATCCCAGACTCCCCAAGTGATTTGTAACCTGCTCTCCTTTAATATCATCAATCCCAAATACCAGGAAACACACCCCCAGTTTATCTCATCTCCCACTGTGATTTAACCCTTGGAGTCACCGGCATTCCTATCCCTGCAGCAAAACTTCTAACTCCATGGACACTTACTCCTCTAGAAATACAGACCAGTATTCTATCAGCTTTATCCCTTAAATCCTGCCCCCATCCATGACACTTTAACAATGTCAATGGACACTCAAATCTCTTTGGATTTTGAGGCAGAAACAAACTGCTGGAGGAACTCAGCAGGTCAGCAGCATCTGGGGAGGCAGAGGGATGGTCAACATTGCGAGTCGAGGCCCTGCGTCAGGTCTGAGAGAGGAGATACAGTACAGGGGGAGGAGCGGGGCAGAAGCTGGCTGGGGATAGGTAGAACCAGGTGAGGGGGGATGATGGGCAGGGAGCAGGAGGGGTGGAGTGAGGGTCGAGGGGGAGGGGCTGGAAGGTGATGTGGAAACAAGACCCTGCAGGTGCTGGAATCTGATAAAGGAGGAGGAGGGTGATAAACGGGGGCAGATGGGGAGGGCCGGGGGGGGGGGGGGGGGGGGAGGTGGAACCAGTGGGGGAGGGAAAAGAAACTGGGTAACAGGGAGGGTGGGGGAGTTGGGAGATTCAGGTAACCTGCACCTCGTGTTCCTTTCTCTCTCCTCCTGACCCATCCAGGTCTCTCTCCCCACCCCAGCCCCTCCATCCTGCTCACCTCGTTCCACCTGTGGCCTCACCGCTTGACACCGACCATCTCCCCTCTCATACCTGAAGCTGGGTCTCCACCTGAAGTGTCCCCACAGATGCTGCCTGACCCACTGAGTTCCTCCAGCAGTTTGTTTGTTGCTCCAGATATCAGCATCTGCAGTCTCTGTGTCTCTCTCTCTCTTGCTATTCATCACTTAGAAAAACTGTTCTACATTTCTCAGGTGTGAAGTGGTCATCCTGAGAGAAGGAAAGACACAGGAGGCCACGGGATGGGGGTGGGGACGGAGTGGATTTCACAGCAGGAAGCCTGGAGCACATTTCAGCCCCAACCAGCTGACCCGGTCATGGAGAGAGAAATCTGGGTCACCGAAGAAGGTCATCCCCGAGTCTTTCAAGGCCATCTCCCCACCCAAGCAAGACAGGAGAGGGGGATCAGGGGCAGAATGCAGAGACAGAACGAAGAATGTCGTGGGTGGAGGGGGGTGCAGAGGGGAGGGGTGGGGAAGAGAGACGACACGTTTAACATCTGATCTTCACTTCTAGGAGAAGGGTATCAGACAGAGGGGGTCACTAGTGCGTCCAGATTCCCCTCTACGTCACACGCTATCCCGATAGAAATATTGTTGCTGGATCCAAACCCCCCTCCACACCCCCAGTCCTTCTGTGGGGTCTCAGGACTTCCATGTAGGCTCACCATGGGAACACCAACACCAGGGAGGCTCGATTCCCACCTTCTCGAGGGCAATTAGGGATAGGCAATAAATGCTGCCCTTGTAATGTTATTCATCTTGACATCTGTGCAAACAAAGGGAAAATGCCCGATCCCAGGCTCCTCATTACTGAGGACACGGGGAAATTACCCCGTTTGAAGCACACGCCCTCCTGTTGTACACGAGTGCCTGTAACAAGCGGAGCAGACCACGCTCCGACAGATCCCTGGCACTGCATTTGGCAAAACAAGCTCCACACCCCTTGCAACATACAGGACATCGGTGGACATTCTGGCTTTGGAGGAACCTTCAACTCTCCACGCTGGAACGTGACTGAGTTATGCCTTGGAGATGAAACCGTTCCTTTGTCAGCAAGATCTGCCCATGCAGGGAAACCTGGTCAAGGTCAGTGACCATCCTCCACTGGACCCCCCCCCCCACCCCCAACCACCCTCTGCAAGTGCACCAAGTCCTCACCACCTGCTCCGTCTCTGCAGTCGCTCCTAATCCAGAGTTCCCCACCTCATTCCTGCATTGCCCGAACCATGGGTGTGATAGTGTGGGGGTTGCATCACGCTGGGGTAACCCAGAGGTCGGGATCACTGACCATGCTCAGCACAAGCTCTTGGACACCAACACAAGCTGGGAGTTGAAATTCAAGTAGCTGAATAAACTGCGATAGAGACCACGGAACAAGAAGCTCATTGCAAGATCCCACCCCAGTCTGACCCATCTGTGACCCCGACCCACTGCAACACCAATGTCCAACTGCCCTCAAAGCCAGCCAAGCCACTCAGTACAGGCAATTAAGGATGGACGATCGATGCCAGCCCTCTCAGTAATGCCCACATCCCGGGGATGAAGAGGTTTAAAACACCGCTTGGCCATTAATTCACCTCTGGGGAGGGGGTGAAATCATTCCCAGGGTGGACATCCCTGGCAAAGCCAGCATCAGCATTTATTGCCCGTCCCTCACTGCCCCAGAGGAGGTGGTGAGACATCTCCTCACATCACTGCAGCTCTCCCAGTGAAGGTGTTCCCTCAGTGCTGTCAGGGAGCAGTTCCAGGATTTGGACCAGCGACAGATTCCCACATCGGGATGGGATGAGTCCTGGAGGGGAGCCTGCAGGTGGTGGCACTCCCCTGCATCTGTTGCCCTTCTTGGTGGTTGAGGCTGCAGGACTGGGAGGCAGTGGGGAGTCTGGGCAGGTAGCTGCAGCACACCTGGTACAAGGGGCACACTGCAGCAAAGAGCATAAGTGGCTGCAGAAGAAATGACCGCCACTGCCTCTCCCACTGCACACACACCACAGCAGCCTCATGGTCACCGGACATGTTGAGGACATTGAGCCCTCAACCACCGGTAACTGCTGGGTTCCTGCTGTTGAACGCATTGAGGAAGGAGGGTAAATATGAAAGGTGTACCAAGGGTGCAGAGGGGCTCGAGCCTGGGACCATCCCTGGTGATTTGGTGCCTCACAAAGTACCCCGTCTACACCGCAGGACACGTGTTGGAGGTTATCCCCACATCCCAACGTAACAACACAGGAAAATAGCAGTGGGCCACAGCCCCACCCCGTCAGTCACTCACTGATCTGTCCTGGGTCTCATCCCTTCCCCTGCCATTCCCAACAGCCCTCAAATCCCTGACCTTCCAAAAATTTATCAAATTCCACTTTAAACACTTCCAGTGACCCAACCTCCGCAATCCTCTGGAGAGGAGAATTCCAGGGATTCACCACCCTCTGCAGGAAGAAACCGACGTACCTCGGTGTTAAACAACTGGCCCTTTACCCTGAAACCACATCCCCTCATCCAAGACTCTCCCACTAGCGAAAGCATCTCAACATCTACACAGTCATTCCCCCTTGGGATAGCACATGTTTCAATAAGATTACTCCTCGCTCTTCAACGTAAAGAAGGACCATCCCCAGGGTGGAGGGCATAGGTTTAAGGTGAGAGGGAGGGGATATAAATGGAACCCAAGGGGTAAGCTTTTCACACTGAGGGTAGTTGGTATCTGGAATGAGGTGCCAGAGGAGGAAGTGGAGGCAGGAACAGTAACGGCACTTAAGAGGTATCTGGACAGATACCTGAATGAGCAGGGTATAGAGGGATGTGGAATTAATGCTGGCAAGTGGGATTAGTACAGATAGGCATGATGGTCAGCATAGATGGGTGGGCCGAAGGGCCTGTTTCTATGCTGCACAACTCTGTGACTCCAAACCTCTCCACCTCTCCCTCTCATTTCAAGTTGCTCCTTAAATCCTTAAGTCAGAGAGCAGCAACATTTACACATCCTGTGGCACTGCACATAAAACCTATCCCAGGAGGTTGACTGTAAGTTTTAGGGGGGAGATGGGGAGGGGACTCCAGAGCAGGACTCAGGCAGCTCAAGGCACAAGCCCTGGGCTGCTGTGATTGTATTCGGAGATGTTCAGAAGGCCAGAATTGAAATGGCAGGTCAGGAGAGCAGCGACCTGTGGACAATACTGACGACCATGCCTTCTGCTCTCTGGGTCCCTGAGCGGTGGAATTTCCTCTCCATCGCTCTCTCATTTAAGCCGAGTTTGAACACCAACTCTGACCAGTGCTAATATCTCAAATAGTTTGGTGTCAGGTTTGGTCTGCTAATGGTCCAAAGCATCAAGAAATTTTTACACAGCAGAACACACCAGTTAACTTTTGCATTTTCTGACAATATAGGAGGCCATTTGGCCCATCAAATCTATGCCAGCTCTCAGAGCAATCCCATCCATCCCATTCCCCCACTCATTTCCCTGTAACCTACCCTCTTTTACACATCCATCAACTACCCCCCAATTCTCTTCCCACCCACTGACACAGGGACAGCTGATGTTTATTGTCCCAGGCACATATACCCAGGGTATAAATGCCACGATAGTTAACCTTTTGCAGCAGCACAGCACCAATTAATCTACCATCATGTCTTTGGGATGTAGGAGGAAATCAGAGCATCTGGGGTAAACCCACAGAGTCAGGGGAGAACGTGCAGACTCCACACAGACAGCAGAGGTCAGAATCCAACCCGGGTCTCTGGAGGTGTGAAGCAGCTGCACTGACAGCTGTGCTGCCCTATATACGGCCCCTTATGGAGTGACCCCGAGTGACTTGCCTCCACATACCCTCAATTCCTGTTTAGTTTGAGGGGGGAAATGTGCTTAGACTGTAATGTTGGACCTCTTAACTGCAATCTGCAGTGCAACATCGGGGGAGATGTCCGTTAATGTACCACAACCTGGCAGACTGCAGAGCAAAAGCCTTCACGCGGGCGAGCACACTCAGGAAATAAAAGACAACCACTGAGGGTTGATTACAGCTCCTCTAGAGTCGGGACAATTATTGGGAACACATTGCTGCCACATGTCGGACCACCAAGATGAGCCACAGGCAGACACACCCCCACACTGCAGGGATTGTAGGACTGACAGTCAATCCATCCCTTCCACACCACCTACCGATTGCCTCATCAGTCAGCACGCTGCCCACCAGGAGTTAAGATCCTCTTGTCTGTCCACTGTGACCACAAGAGTTCCTGAATAAATGGAGGTGGTAGACAACGCGACAGACACAGAACCTTCTCAAGGAGACCTAATACTGAACAGACTGTGGTGGTATCTTCCTTGCTTCTTGGTCCAGGGCTTCACTTACACCTGCAGAGCAAGGTAAATGGTACAAACAGGCGGTGCTTGGTGCCTGCACTCAGCCCTAGTCCTGCACACTGACCTGGGGACAGCCCAGGAACAATTCTAAACCCCAAGTGATTGCAGAAAGGTCAACTCAAGCAACTCCAAAAACCCAAACAGGTAGCATCTTTCAACAGCACCACTTCTGATGCACACATCTCCTTCATCTCTCCATCAGAGCTGGCCCAACGTTTTCTGACTGATGATACTGACCACCGACAGACCACCTCCATCACGAGAAGGACTGGCACAACAACCAAAAGCCAACACAGCCCACGTGTTATAAAAGCACGGCCACCCAACAACTTGCGAGGGTTTGGCTTCTGCTCAAGGTCGGCATCAGGATCAGACACCCCTCTGCCCGCAGAGAGCGACCCTGGTAACCCGGCACTGCTGCTTACACCATCTCTTCCACACAGCGACTGAGGCAAACACCATGGACACTTCTTGAGGAAAGCCAGTTAAATTACAAGCGAGCAAGGAATGGAGGGATGGGTTGAAGAACGGTGGCGGATGTGGAGCAGGGAACATTGCCTGGATAAATGCCCTGCGTCCATCCATAACCTGTCTTCATTCCTTAAGTTTGTAAAAGAAAATTAAAGCATTAAATCACAAACACTCTGGTTTGTGGACAAATTCAGGTGAGCGTGTGCTACATCAGCAGAACACTGCCAAGTGATTCAGGGGCAAGGGGATGGGAAGGGTTGCAGAACCCTAATCCCCCTGCTGGTCTAAAACCACAGGACCGGCCTGGGGGAGGTCTATGCATCAGGCAGCAACCGTGGAGGGAAGTGCACAGAGCAGATGAAGGGTCTCAACCTGAAACGTCAACTGTCCATTTCCCTCCACAGACACTGCCCAACCCGCTGAGTTCCTGCAGCTTGTGTGTTGCTCCAGACTCCAGCATCTGCCACCTCTTGTGACTCCCTGCCCTCTGCCCAGGAAACGACGGCAGGCCACAAACAGCAGTCAGCACAACCTACGGGACACGACGTCTCAGGTCCAAATGGACACTCATTCTACTGTTAATATCTTAGTCACAGGTACAAGAAATCTGCAATAAATTTGATAAATTTCAGTATTTACAAACGAACTGCTGGATCTCTGCAATTGGCACAAGTCCATGTGGCCAATATCAACAGACCCGCCTACAAAAAACCCTGCAAGACAACGTCAGGTCCTCCTTTTCAGGAGATGACAAAAACCAAGATGTAACTGTCTAACAGACTCCAACATACACAATCATGACTTGTAAAATACAATTTTACAGACTAGCATTTTGATAGCATCTCTCAAGTTCCTTTCAGGGCACGTCCCAGGTTCTGGAGCACTTCACAGAATGGTTTTCAGGATGAGAGAAAGCCATTCGGCCCATGGATTGCATACTGGCCCAATGCACGTGCAAACCAGCTCGTCCCACTCCCCCTCCCTCTGCCTACTCCACTGCAAATCCTGTCCTGTCAGCGACTCGCCCAGCTCCCACTGAACGCGGCAGCTTCAGCCCTCCCCAGTCCTTCCAAACCTCAGCTACCTGACGTGCAAACAAAAAGGTCCTTCCTGTGTCACTTTTGGTTCTCTTGCCAATCACCTCCCCACATCCGCTGATCCTTGACCCCTCTGTCAATGGGAATAACTGTTTTTCCTGATCCAGTCTGCTTGTAGGCTTCATGATTGTAAATGCCTGCATCAGCTCCAATGAGAACAACCCCAACCTCTTCAGTCCATCAAATAACTGAAAGCCCACATATTGCACCCTCTCCGAACCCTTCACAATGTTCCTCAAGTCTGGTACCCAGGACTGGCCATTACTTTGAGCTTTTATAAATCACTAGTTCAGCCACAATCAAAGTGCCATCCTTGTGCTTCTATTTGTAAAGTCCAGGATTTCAGATGTTAAACCTCTCTCACAACCTGCCCTGCTACTTTCAAAGGACTCTGCACACATACCCCAGCTCGTTCTATTCTTGGATATACTTCATTCTTCGCTCCCAGTGCAACACACAGTTCTCAGCTTTAGATTTCATCTGCCACCCATCAATCTCCCAACTTGCCCACATCTTCCTGAAGTCTACCACCATCCTCCTCAGTGTCCCACGTCTCCATGTTTTACGTCAACTGCAAAACAAAGACTCAAAGGGAGAGCAAAGTGGAATGGGGGGGGGGGGGGGGGGGGGGGGGGGGTGGGAAACATATGACAGGTGTCAAGTTGTTAACACAAGAATCAGGCCGATAACAGAAAGTGCAGAAGGAATGGGAAAAAAAAGAGGAAATCAGAGACAGAGAGTGGGTATGTAGAATGAGTTTCCAGAGCAAGTAGTTGAGGCAGGTACAATATCAACATTTCAAAGACAGGTCCGTGGATAGGAAAGGTTTAGAGGGATATGGGCCAAACACAGGCAATGGGACTGGCTCGGATAGGCATCTTGGTCAGCATGGACAAGTTGGGCCGAAGGGCCTGTATTACTCAATGACTCTAGGAGGGACGACCAGCAGCACATATAAAAGGGAACCTAAAAGTATTCTGTGGACAAGTGAACAGGAAAAGGATTGTAAGCGGGGGTGGGATCAGAGACAAAAAGGGAAATGTACTGATGGGAGCCAGCGACCGAGCTTCTGAGCGAGTACTTCAGACCTCACCAGGGAAGGCACTGCCGCTGCAGTCGAGATTCTGGCTGGGCGAGGAACTCACAGCAGAGGTCCTGACCATAACCTTCCAAACATCTGGAAATCCTGGGGTAATGCTAGTGAACTGGGAAATTGCAAATGTTTCACAACTGTTTAAAAAAAAGCAGGGTTTCGGGATGAATTACTCTTTGTGTTGACTTGTGATGTAGGAAGTGCAGTGACCCAGTCTGCACACAGCATGCTCCCCCAAACATCAACGTCATAACAGCCAGATGATGTGTTTCAGTGACGTTATACAGGCGAGAAACGGGGAGCAGGGCACTGATGAGGACTCGTGGGAAGTCGCATGCATCTTTCATTTGACACAGAGGTCTCAGTTTAAAACCACATCTGAAACACAGTACCTCTGACAGTGCTGTACCCCCTCAGCTCTGACACTGGGTGTGTCAGCCTCAGCTCAAGGACACGCAGTGGAATTTGAACACAGAACCTTCTGACTCAGGGACAAAAATTTCACCCGGCAAACAATTAAATGATACCAATTAACAAATTGTAACAGGGCACTCACTCACTGCATCAGAAACATCTCAGAACACAGTGAATTAGCCATCCCCAAGTATCCAACACAACCTTTGGCTCAAATGCCACAAAAGGTAACCAAGTGACATTTATCCTAATCAAGGACGCTTGTTACCTTGTGGACACTTGGTAGAAATTACTAAAGTTGTCCTGACTGGATTCTGTACAAGTACAAATGATTCCACTGAAAGATGGACTTGCATTTCTATAGTCTCCTTCTCCAAGTGCTTTAAGTGCAGTCACTGCTGTAATACAGACAACTTATGCACAGCAAGCTCCCACAAGCAAATACAGAAGTGACCAGGTCAGAGATGAAATACTTTCTGTGCTGACAGTTGCGATGTAGCATTTCTATTACCTCCGTATTCCTAATTTTGGAAATAATTATTGGTCAGGACACGAGGAAGCATGATCCTGCTCCTCTGATATTGTCACCGTATGCATTGCTTCATGCACAGGGGACACAAAAGGCTTTGCACCCACAACAGGGAGCAGCCGAGCCCTCGGCATTCTCTCAGCACTGCGCCGGGTTTCTGGACATCCTGACTCTGAGGCGAGAGTGGAAGCCAGCGAGCACACAGGTTATCGCTCCCTGTCCTCATGGGGAATAGATTCCAGGAATGCCCGTCCGTCCTCGTAAACCTTACTTGACCCATTCTAATGGGCATTTCTAGTCAGAACATTCCCAGGCTAACCCACCTGAACTTCCTACAACTGAACCTTACTCCCTTTCATTTCCAGCCACTCACCAACTTCCAGAGGTCTGGCATTTCCTGTTTCATTTCTAATTTCAAACACTTATTTACTTTTCCCAACACTTATCTCAGCGCACTATGCAAATTCCTCACTGATATCCAAATACTAGTCTCAAGAAAAATTTGACAATGATGATCTCATGTTTATTTGATTTGCTGAATACAAATTCCTTCCCCCACCCCCAAAAACACAAACTTTCAAGAGTGATAAAGTTTGCAAAAACTAATTCACAAGTAGCATACGCTAAAGATGCCAGTGTCTACAAGAGGGATGATTAGATCTGAGAGATTATATCTAACCTCAACTGTCTGTAAACTACAAGCAGTGCTAGAGCTGGGACAGGGAGGGATGGTGGAAGCAGTTAATTGGTTACATAACAAGTTTGATAAAGTGGAAACAGGTTACAGAAATTCAGCAGAAAAAAATCATCCCTGGTGCCAAACCTCAACAACAGGAGCTCAGATCAACAACCCTGCAACCAGAAATAAAGTAACAAACTGCATATCTTTCTGAACACTAATGAAATGCAAAGTTCTTTGCTTTCACTGCTCTTCCCTTTGATTTAGTCTAGACAATTGTTAATTGTATTCTTGGAACCGCATTTTTAACATAATATTTAAAGTACAGGAACATCATTTGTTTAAAATTAACTAGGTAAAAATCCCACAACACACATGTGAAGGGGCAAGAGCACACATTCCAAATTAACCCTTGAACCTAGATAAGAAATAACCAAATAAAATGTGGAACGATGACAGGGCCTGAAAGAAATGGTGGCAAAAGACAAAACATAGCTCCCAGGGAAGAAGGGGCTTAGGTGCAGACAGATAAGGGAAAGGGGCAAATATCCAGGCACAGACATCAGCAGGAAGAGAAGTGAAGCTGCAAACCTGCACACTACATCCACTGCACTCACAGACCAGCAAGGAAGCAGTTACAAACCAGAATTCAGAGACAACTGATCAAACAATCACATAATTCGGCTACTAACTACCCCCCAAACCAAAGGCAAATTTGAATATCAATACTACCATGTAATAAAATTACAATCCCAGAAAGGTTAAGACATTAAGGTGAGACTTAAAAACGTACAAATTAAAAGATACAGGACCCTGGGGTGGTGACTGGAGTATTCACCATCGACATTTATTTAGAATAAATGGTAATTTAAAATAATACAATCTCAGAAGTATAACATTCTGGTTAAAAAGTGAAATATAACTTTTAAGAAGGCAGTGCAGGGCAGAGTAATTGCAGTGAGCTTTGCAAATACTCCCTTCAGAGAAAAGATAGGGAGAAAAAATAGATTCAATTGTATGTCAAAAATCGAAGCAGTAACAACTGCTAAAGCACAAATCAAATTGCAACACACTTCTAAATGCAGACGCATTGGATACTCTAAGTTGTTTATTCTTTTTTTTGTTTAAAAAAAGTGTAATAGACGTTGGCAACTGATGGTAGTGGGGGGATAGAAGAGGTGGCTGTCCCGAAAAAAAGTGGGCCTAAAAATTAACCTTCAACATAGATGAGAGGTGGGGGGGGGGGAATATATTAAGGGGGGGGGGGAAGGGAAAGAGAAAACTTTCACCGATTAAAAAGGAGTGGAGCGCAAGCGGGAGGACGGGACAAGGAGGGGAGCGAGGGTGCAGCGCTGGGATTTACCAACATTCGGAAATGGAACGCCGAGACATTGTATCAACGTTCCATTCGCAGGGACTTCAAAGGGAAAAGAGATACATTGTAGCAGCCTGCAACAGGACCTGCGAGAGGAACACATGGGCGAGCAGAGGCGGCCCGGCTTATTGTCTGGATCGCTGCGCTGTGTTTTCTTTTAAATTTAAAAAAGAAAAAAAAAGAATAAGGTGGTTTGAGGGGAGGGAGGGGGTGTTTTTTTATAAAAAGAGGATAATGGGCAATTTTTGCAGGGATTGTTGTTTTACCTCTCTCTCTGGGAGGGAGGGGTGGGGAGGGGGAGTAAGAGCGAGAGAGAGAGAAAATAAGGGAAAGACATTTAAGAGAAATTTGTAATACTCGAAAGGAACTCACCGTCATGAAGAGCGCCTGCCTAACGGGGTTTCCTCGCCATCACATCAGGGGCTAACATGACTGAAGGGAGGTCAACAACAACAGCTGTTCCCGCACTCTCCTGTCAAAAAATGCAATCACATTTTCAAACCTTCGGCTAAACACCACCCGCTCTCTCCACACACATCTCACACGGGAGGAAAAAATATTTCACTCCCATTTTTCGTGATATTTATTCAATGGGTGATTTTTCTTTTATTCTAAATTGTTATATTTTCATTTGGTTTTGTACTGTACTCTGCACGCAGTTTTAAAAAAATCTGATCTTAATTATTCATGCACTGGTTTCCCTGCCTCAGTCCTCGACCAGGCATTTTCTTTCACTTTTAATCGTTTTCTAAAATTCAAGGCACATTTTTCGGTCGCCTCCTGACTGGGGTCCTTCGGGTGCCAAATCAATAGATGATGAGCCAGGGGTCGATGGGCGCTTCTGATTGGCTAAGAATCGCACCGCAGTGGCCAATAGGCGTTCTTGATTGGCGAATAGCCGCCACTCGTTGACTGATGAACCTGCAGCTAATGGCTACTTTCTATTGGCTAACTGTGGATCGCGGCTAGCCAATAGTCAATGACCAATGGCCTCTATTGCTATTGGCTGATAAAGTAGAAGTTCAAAGCAGCTTTTCATTGGCTGATGAACCAGAGGCTGATGGCTACTTCTGATTGGTTGATGAGCCAGAGGTTAATAGTTGCCTTTTATTGGTTGATACAAGTTCAAAGGAAACCTTGCGGAGAGGCGGGGCTAAAGGAGCTCTTCTCGCTACGATTGGTCGGATAGTACAGATTGACGGAGCCTTGTTAATTATTCATAAGTCGGTGGGCAAGGCGGAAACAGTTGACAAGCCCGCTCATTGGCTGGATTTGAATCTACGTGTGTTTCAGGGAGGTTGCAACTCATTGAATCTGTCGGTGTCAAAGGGAACAGATGCGAGAGCAAACTAGAGAGGTTGTCCACTCCTTTTTCTTATTATTTCATAGCTGGTTAAAGGTTCAGGAAATTCTAAAGGAGTATGGTCTCAAGACTAACAACACCGCCTCAAACAGTAAAACATCCGGAGGCACTTTGCAGGAGTATTCACGAAACGTAAATTGACATAAATTAGATGTCAGGGAAGAAGGCAAATGCAGAGTTACGTTTTAGGAGCCACGTGAAGTGAAAGGGGCGGGAGGTTTGGGTATAGTTCAGTAGTTGAAACCTGGCTACCAGTGATGGGTGATTGCAAAGGTGGAATTGCAGAGATCCTAGGATCATTGAGCTGGGAGAGAACAAAGTCAAAGTCGAGTTTATTGTCACACGCACAAGTCCACGTATGCACAGGTGCACTGAAAAATTTACTTACAGCAGCATCACAGACACATAGCATCAGATTCACAACGTCCACAAGAAAAACATAAATTGCACACAATTTTCAAAAAAGGAAGAACATAATTATAACAGAAGAAAGTCCATTGTAGTGCAAAGCAGTCATAGTGTTGCTATACTGAGGTAGGGTTAGTATTGTGCAGGTTGGTTCAAGAACCGACTGGTTGAAGGGAAGTAGCTGTTCCTGAACCTGGTGGTGTGGGACTTCAGGCTTCTGTACCTCCTGCTCGATGGGAGCTGTAAGAAGATGGCACAGCCTGGATGGTGGGGGATCTCTGATGACGGATGTTGCCTTCTTGAGGCAGCGCCTCCTGTAGATACTCCCGATGGTGGGGCGGGGATGTACCCATGATGCATTGGACAGAGTCCACTACGCTCTGCAGCTTCTTACGTTCCTGTGCATTTGAATTGCCGTCCCAGACCGTGATGCAACCGGTCAGGATACTTTCAACGGTACATCTGAAGAAGTTTGTTAGCGTGTTCCGTGACAAGCGGAACCTCCTTAACCTCCTGAGAAAGTAAAGATCCTGGCGCGCCTTCCTTGTGATTGCATCTATGTGCTGGGCTCAGGACAGGTCATCTGATATGTTAACACCCAGGAATTTAAAGCTGCTGACTCTGTCCACCGCCGATCCCCCAATATGGACTGACACATGTTCACCCTCCTTCCCCCTCCTGAAGTCAACGATCAGCTCTTTAGTTTTACTGACGTTGAGCGAGATCTTGTTGTTGCAGCACCACTCAGCCAGGTGTCCTATCTCGCTCCGGTACACTGACTCAACAGCACCTGTGATTTGTCCAACAACAGTGGTGTATTGGTTGGTATTAGTTTATTATTGTCACTTGTACCGAGGTACAGTGAAAAACTTGTCTTACACACACTGCCCTCTAGATGGGTGCAACGGGAAGGAGACTGTTGCCCACCTTTTTGCAGACTGGATTTGCTAAGAAGGTGTGGAGGAGGATACAAGGTTCACCCCAAGCAGCTGTGTAACAGAGGACTCTGATTTACGGGCTATTCCCGGGGACACACACATAGACAGACATCGAGTGCTGCTGGAAGGTCATCAACTTGGTGAAAGATGCTCTTCGATCTGCCCGAAATTTGCTGCTCTTCCAGCACCGCCAGCCTCTCGGGGCAATTAGTGACAGGCAGGATGTGAGATGTCCGTGAGGGAAAGCTGCCGACTGGCATATTCCGGGCTGCAGGAGTCCGTGCTGAGGGACGCACTGAGTCTTCGTGCAGCCAATGCAAAGTGGGGAAGGACCACAGTTGAGGGTCCATCTGCTACGGGACATGGAGGGGCTGATCTGGTGGGGAAGCCCCTCACACACCACAAGGGTGTATCACCCCAGGAGCCCATATGAGTGTTAGTGCTGCTATGTGTACATACAGATGTGCCCACACTACTAGACTTAGAACCAGCAACACTGAACGTATTGACCAAACGACACTAAGAATGTAAAGAGCCCTATATATATAATAATTTTTTATAATGAATAAACTTTATTTTTCAAATTAAAAATATTGCAGCAAGATAGTGAATTAACGTCACAAACGTGTGTGATCCAATAGTCTTCATAAAGACGTGATTTCAAAGCAACAAAAATTGGGAATTAATTATTCCAAAATACTTTTAGAAGAGATAGCCAATATTGAAAAGAAGGCAGGATAGCCCAGGTAATGGAGAATGGGATAAAGGTAGGGGAGAGGAAAGAACTTCACTCGGAAAATCGAGAGGTGGCTCGTGAGGCGGATTATCGGACTTTTACTGTAGACTGGGAAAACTCAGGGAGCAGTAATGGTGTGGAGGATGATTTTGTGGAGTGTATGAGGGATAGCTTCTTCATTCAATGCACTGGGGGGGAACCGGCTATTTCAGATCGAGCAGTGTGGAATGAGAAAGGATCAATTCATCCATAATCTGGTGTTTAAGGAGCTTTTGGGAACAATGACCAACAATATGATAGATTTTTATATAAAAAGTGAAAGTGCTTTCGTTCAATCTCAAACCAGGGTTTTAAATCTGGATGAAGCAAACTACAAAGGCACACGTCTTGAGTGGGCTATGGTGGATTGGGAAACTTTATTAATAGGTATGACAATTTTCAAGCAATGACTAACACTTGGAGAATTAATACATAATTTACAAGTAATAGATATTCCCTTAAGGCAAAAAATCCAACATCGAAAGTGATCCAGGCATGATTATCACAGGTTTAAGGATTTGATTGAAGGGAAGGTGCATGCAATAATATTGCAACAAAAAAGCATTACAACTGAGGATTGGGAAAATTTCAGAATTCAGCAAAAGAGGACCAACAAATTGATAAGGAAAAGGAAAACACAATACAAGAGTATTCTAGCAAAAAATATAAAAACATACCTTAAGAGCTTCTGCAGATATATAAAATGGAAAAGATTAGCAACAATTATTGAGTGCCTTACAGACTGAGATGTGTCAAATTTTATTGGAAAAAAGGAAATGGCAGAGAATTAAACAGATGTTTTATTTGATTCTTCACTGGAGAAGACATAGAAAATCTCCTGGAAATAGTGGGGAACTGCAGGTCTGGTGAAGGAGGAGTTGAAAGAAATTAGCATTAATTAAAAAAAAAAGTTTTGGAAAAATTAGTAGGACTGAAACTCAGTAAGTCCCCAGGACCTGATGACATGCATCATAGGGATTTGAAGGAGATGGGTATTGAGATGGTGGGTGAACTGGTTGTCATCTTCTGACATTTTATAGATGGTACTTCAGTTTGGAAGGTGGTAAATATAACCTCACTCCCTACCATTGGGGGGGGGTAGAGAGAGGGGGGTAGAGAGAGGTGGGGGGTAGAGGGGGGGGGGTAGAAAAATAGGGAACTAAACACCAGTTAGACTGAGATCAGTGGTTGGGAAAATGTTGGAATCAATTATTAAGGAAGCGGTTACAGGACACAAGAAATAAAGGGTAACAGTCAGATCAACCATGAACTCTTTGAATGATAGGAACAGGCTGAGAGGCTGAATAGTCCACTCGTGCACCTGATTCAGATACGATAACAGCATTGGGCAGAGTCAACATGAACTGGAGAAAAGGAAATCACATTTGAGAAATCTGGTGGAACGTTACGTGGCTGCAAGCTGCAGAATAGAGAAGGGTGAACCAGGTGATGTATTTACTCTTTCAGAAGGTCATCAATGAGATGCTGCACAACAACTTACAAAACTAATTTGGAATGCACAGTACTTGAGGTAATATATTGGTATTAAGAACTGATTAAGCAACTAACCAAGCAGAGAGTGGGGATAAATAGGTCATTTTCAAGTTGGGAAGATGTGATTGGTGGGGTTGTGCAAGGATCGGTGCTGGGACCCAGTTGTTCAAGTTTATTGTCACATGTACAAGTACTTGTGAGCACAGGTGTAATGAAAGAATTACTTACAGCATTTGTGAAACACATTCGAGGTCTCAGAAGGCAAGGGCTCTGAACACAGTCTGGAGAGGACTGATTTATTTACAAAGACGAATGTGGGAAAATGGTAACAGGGATAACACACGTGCACACAGTTTATAGTGAGCGTGGAAAAATTGCAACGGGGTAAAATACACACACACACACAAAACGAACTAAGTACAGACAATCAAGGAAAAACAATACGATACCCGCCACCCCTTGACTCAGTGCAGGCACGGTTCTATTGCTACCAGGGATGCTAACTAAAATGCTCCCAACCCTTTCAACAGTGCACACCTCACCAACGATTTCTCCAGCGCCATTCCACTGTCCTCGGCCTGGGATGAAGCAGGATGATCCCTAGGAGCAGGCAAAAGAGAGAGAACCGAGCACATGCGGCACTCTTTATAGTGCTGGAGGGCTGGGGGGTCCAGCCCAGGTAATTTACAAAGGCCAACGGCCCGGTGCAGCAAGGACTAATTGATTACAAAGGCCAATGGTCAGGTGTGCGCTGATGGGTGGGGCGGGCCGAACCTTGATTGGCAGTGGTGTGTCTTCCGACCAGGTAGGGGGCAGTGCTGTCACATGACAGCCACGGCCCTCCACAATACACAGCAGCATCACAGGCACATAACATCACAATCTGATAAGCAGCATTCACAAGAAAAACATGAACACAAATTTTTACAAGAAAGAACACAATTAGAACAAACAAAAGGTCTGTTTTAGTGCAAAGTGATCAAAGTTGTCATAGTGTTGCTATGCTAAGATAGTGATTAGGGTTTTGCTGGTTGGTTCAAGAACCAAATGGTTGAAGGGAAGTAGCTGTTCCTGAACCTGGTGGTGTGGGACTTCAGGCTCCTGCCTGATGGGAACTGTGAGAAGATGTCATGGCCCGGATGGTGGGGATCTTTGATGATAGATGTTGTCTTGTTGAGGCGGCGCCTCCTTTAGATACTACTGATGGTGGGAGAGGGATGTACCCATGATGAATTGGGCAGAGTCCACTACCCTCTGCAGCTTTTTATGTTCCTTCATATTTGAATTGCCGTCCCAGACCATGATGTCTGGTTGTGTTGACTTGTCCTAAGGTCTGTTTGTGGAGGCAAGTTTCTATAGATTGGCAGCTGCTGATAAATTCCTAGACCCTGCACTTCCCGGAGACTGCTGGTCACCAATGGCTGATCGGAAAGCACATTGGGAATGATTGGCTTTTTCTATTTTTACACTTTTGACATTTTTAAGTGTGATTAGGAGGTCGATGTGTGTTAGAAGTAGGATGTTCAAGTTTATTGTTGTCATAGGCATACACACACAGGGTATAAATGCCATGAAAATTAGCTTTATCCAGCAGCAGCATGGTACAACACGAGGACATACACAGAGATCTGTGAATGGACAGCAGCACACATGCATTTTCATTGCTGTGGAGAAAGATTTGCACTATTTTAGAATAGTTTGTCTCCTGTTCAATGGCCTAGTTGCTGTGAGATGTGGACGTGGGCCCAGAAATTCTGGATTCAAATCTATCAGACCAGCCATTGTTCTGAATTCAAGGGAATAAGATAAGACCTTTATTAGTCACATGTACGAAACACACAGTGAAATGCATCTTTGCATAGAGTGTTCTGGGGGCAGCCCGCAAGTGTCACCATGCTTCCGGCGCCAGCATAGCATGCCCACAACTTCCTAACCCGTACGTCTTTGGAATGTGAGAGGAAACTGGAGCACCTGGAGGAAACCCACGCAGACACAGGGAGAACGTACAAACTCCTTACAGACAGTGGCCGGAATTGAACTCGGGTCACTGGCGCTGTAATAGCGTTACGCTAACCGCTACACTACCGTGCCTGCCCAACTTGTCCTACAGGCAATAAAGAGGGGAAGGAGTAGGACATTTGGTCCCTCAAGCCTTCTCCACTATTCAGTGAGGTCATGGCTAAGCCTATGGCTCAAGTTCATTGCCCTGTCTGATCTCCATATTGGCAATTCCTTCAGCACCAAAATTCAGCCTTGAATACAACTATCATCAGAACATTCGCAGCTCTCTGGGGCAGAGGATTCCAAAGATTTACATCCTCTGCATGAGGAAATTTCTCTCCGTCAGTCCCAAAGAGTACCTCCCTTCCCCTGAGACTCTCGACTACACTGAGAGGAAGCAGCCTGCCAACATCTACCCTCTCTGTCCCTCTCAGAACATTGTATGCCTCAGTGAGATCACCTCTCATTCCTCGAAACAACAATGAATGCAGGCTGGTCATCCTCAATCTCTCTCTGGTACAACCCCAGATATCAATTTAGTAAACCTACACCACACTGACTTCAACATCAGTATATCCTTGTTCTGGTGCAGAGAGAAAACTGTGCCTAATCCAAGGTCTCACCAAAGTCCTACACAATCTCAGCAAGGCTTCCCTATTTTTGTAATAACGACTCCCCTTCCCTTTACCATCTTCATTGCTTGCTGTGTGGCAAATCTACCTGAGGAACAATCTGCTGGAGGGACTCATTGGGTTGAGCAGCATCTGTGGGGGGAGAGGAATTGTCAATGTTTCGGGTCAAAACCCTGTATCAGGACTGAGAGTGGGGAGAGGAGATGGCCGGTGTAAAGAGGAGGGGGGTGTGGTCAGACAGGGGCCAGATATGATTGTTGGTTGAGGTGGGATGGAGCATGATGGTAGGGGAGGGGGAGGGGTGGAGGCAGGTGGATGATAGATGGAGTCAGACACTCTGAGGCGGATGGAGCACGGTGGGGCAAGGAGAGGGCGAGGGTGGAGACAGCTGTTGGAAGGTGATGTAGAAAGGCTGGAATCTGATCAGTAAAGGAAGGTGACCATGGGAGACATTAGGGGAGGGGTGAGGGGCAGATGAAGCCAGAACCAGATTGGGGGGGGGGGGGTGGGTGGGTGCAGTGTTGAGTGGTAGGTGGATGGAACAAGGAGGGGGAGGGGATGAAAATGGGCGATGAGTGGTTGGAGCGGGGTGTGGGAAAGGGGTCAGAAATGGAAGGACTGGAGGAGGATCGGGAGGTGGAGGGAGGAATAAACTGGAAGTGAGAATTACCTGAAATTGGAAAATTCAATGTTCATACCACTGGAAACTAACATTTGGTGTTTCCTGGAGTTCATCCAGGTCTTCATTTCCCTACATTATACTCCATCTGTCAGTCTCTCCTCAGTTGTTTAACCTGTCCACGTCCCCCACAACCTCCCCGTGTCCTTCTCACCACTTCCTAACATTTGCAAACTTGGAATGTTGCTCTCTGCAGTTTCATTTATGTCAGGGTGTAGGCCACCATGGAAATTTCAGGAATATGGTGGGAACTACAGACACTGTGTGCAATGCCTGTCGCTCTGTCAGAAGCACAGTCTTTGGACACAGCTGGGTTTTGACTGCTGCTTGAGGTTAACACTATCTCTTCAAACTGGCAACTAGACAACCATCTGTCTATCTTGGAGACACAAGCGATGCAGATGCTGGAATCTGGAGCAAAAAAAAACAAGCTGCTGGAGGAACTCAGTGGGTCGGGCAGCATCTGTGGAGGCAGAGGGATGGTCGATGTTTTGGGTCAAGACCCTGCCACCAGAAGCTCCCAACAATCTCTCTCCATTTGTATCGCATCTTTAATAAAGTAAACATTACGAGAGGCTTCACACTTTTGTTATCAAGCAAAGACAGGCAAATAACCACATTAGATATGTTAGGCCAAATAACCAAAAGGAGAGTTTAAATGTAAAATGGGAATGTAAGGTGGCAAGGAGGAGAGCTTTAGACAGGGAATGGAGTGATTAAACTTGTGGATGGGCAAGAGGTCAGAATTGGAAGAGATCAGAGGGCTCTCGGGTTGGAGACATTGGAAGGGTCAACACCATGGAGGGAATTGGAAATAAGCGAAACAATGCAGGTCAGCAAGCATGAGAATATTCACCAAATTGTCCTAGGCATGTGCCACCACCACCACCCAGAGGAACCACAGAGGTTAACATTCTTTTGGTAAGTTGGTGTTCTGCGTTTCCTTTTGGTGTTGGCTGTTTATGGTGGACCCATCACAAGCACTGCAAAGATTGAACAATACCCCCTGTACACCTTCTCAAGAGATGTGGGGATGGACATTAAATATCCCTTGCCATCATTGCTGGCATTCCAGGAAAAATATAATTGCTGAGGGATGTGGACTGAACAGACATCACAACAATTAATGTTCTTGAAAAGGTGAACAAAGATCTGGGACAATATCTCACCCAAATGGCATCAAAGGAAGTGGTTCCTCAGTGCTGCGTAAATATATCAGCCTTGTACTGCCTAAGTATGAGAGAGATTTGAATCCATGACTTTCAAGACCCTCAGGTGAAGTTGCATCAACTCAGTCAAGAATTTTTCTCCAGCATAACTTACACTGTTAATTTACCACTTACCAGACTGAGGAAGTGCTGCAGTGTCAGATGTCTGCCTTCTGAATGAGATATTAAACCATCTGCCCTATCAGGTGGATGTTCTTAAAATCCACTATTTTGAAGAAGAGCAGGAATGCTATCCTTGGAATGTGGGACCCGATATTTTTTCCATAAAAACAGATTATAGGGTCACCATCATAATGCTGTTTGTAGGAGCTTGCTGTGTGTAAATTTGCTGCCACATCTCATATTCCAACAGTGGCTACACCTGAAAAGGACTTCTGTGTCGACACGGCACTTTGGGACATCCTCAGACAGTACATAAACAAAATATGTTTTCCCCTGGGAGAGAGAAAACTTGCTGAGTGAGCTCGTTAGGTCATTTTGAACTCTTTTTACATTTACTGTCATATTCTAAAATCACAGATGAATTGAAGTTTACACCTGGAACATCTTCTGTGGTACTGGCCTTAAGAAACCATTTGATGTATTGATGTCAACAGAAGTGTTTGTTGTTAAGCTTGGCACTGCCAGAATTTAAGTCTGTGTGATTTATTGATCCAAGATAATACTTCAAGGTTGTAGGAGTTTTTCCTAAACCTGACACAATTACCTTAAATCATTTAGGATATAAAAATCTCAGGCTTCACATTTCTCATTGAAGCGTTTAGGATCCTTTTTCCCTGAAACCATCATTTCATGTCCATCGGTGTTGTTTCTTGCATGAATAATTAGATAATCTCACCATAACTCCCTCCTCCCCCAATTTATCCCTCGCCCTAAACCATTGTTGTGATAAAATCACACTTCAATGTCTCTCCCTTTCATTTTGGGGATGGGAGGTTTTTGAGAAGAAAGAAGAACTTACACTTATCACAACTTCAGAACATCTGAGGCACTTTACAACTAATTAAGCACCTTTGAAGTCACTGCTGTGATGTGGAAAATGTTTTATCTTTAGTTCTAATTGTGTTCTTTCTTGTAAAAATTGTACATAATTTATGTTTATCTTGTGAATGCTGCTTATGTGATGCTCTGTGCCTGTGATGCTGCTGCAAGTAAGTTTTTCATTGCACCTGTGCACACATGGACTTGTGCAGATGACAATAAACTCCACTTTGATTTTGACTTGCACATGGGAAAATTCCCATTCTCCAACCATTCTTGGCCTCATCGCTTCCACCTTGTATTTTGCACTTTTCCTTTAGTAGACACTTTTTTTTATTGAAAAACATGATGATGCTGGAGGAACTCAGCAGGCCAGGCAGCACCTGTGGAGAAAAGCAGGCAGTCAACGTTTCAGGTCAGGACCCTTCTTCAGGACTGAAGATAGGAAAAGGGGAAGCCCGATATATAGGAGGGAAAAGCAGAGCAGTGATAGGTGGACAAAAGAGGGGATGCAGGGTGGGCACAAGGTGGTGATAGGTAGATGCAGGTAAGAGATGGTGATAGGCAGGTGCGGGGGAGGAAGGGAGAGCAGATCCACCGGGGGATGGGTCCAAGGTGGGGAGAGAAAAAAAAGAACGAAGAGATAGGTTAGGAAAGGGAAGAAAAGAAGAGGCCTGGTTCGGGGGGGGGGGGGGGAAGAAGGGGTGTGGGGATTACTTAAAAGTGGGAGAATTCAATGTTCATGCCGGAGACAAAAAATTCTGCAGATGCTGGAATCTGGAGCAATATACAAAAAGTGCTGGAGGAACTCAGCAGGTCAGGCAGCTTCCATGGAGGGAAATAAACAGTCGATGTTTTGGGCTGAGACCCTTCATCAGGACTGGAAAGGAAGAGGGCAGAAGCCAGAAGGTGGGAGAAGCACACGCAGGCAGGGGATAGGTGAGTTCAGGTGATAGGCGAGTTCAGGTGATAGGCAAGTCCAGGCTGGGGGGGGGGGCAGCTAGGGGAAGGGAGCTATGGGAATAAGGAAGACAAAGGGGGGGGGGGTGTGGAGAAAAATGAGTGGGGTTACCGGAAGTTAGAGAAATTGATGTTGAGGCCATCAGGTTGGAGAGTCCCAAGGTGGAATATGAGGTGCTGTTCCTCCAACCTGCGTCTGGCCTCAACGTGTTAGTAGAGGAGGCCATGGAGAGACATGTCCGTATGGGATGTGGAATTGAAGTGGGTGGTCACCAGGACATCCTGGCTGTGGCCACAGATGGAGGGAAGGTGCTCAAAGTTAATGTCTCAGGGAAACAACCTTTGATCAGTCAGTCCTCGGCCTCCTCCACTGCCAGGAGAATTCCAAGTGCAAACTGGAGGAACAGCACCTGATTTTCCACCTTGGAACTCTAACGGCATGAACACTGAATTCTCCCACTTTAAGTAATCCTCATCCCCTCCCCTACATCCCCCTCCCAACCATGCATCTTGTTTTCTTCCCTTTCTCAGCCTCTCTCTCTTCCTTTACCCCCCTTTTTCCCTCCCCACCTTAGACCCATCCCCCGGTGGATCTGCTCTCCCCTCCTCCCTGGTACCTGCCTATCACCATCTCTCACCTGCATCTATCACCACCTTGTGCCCACCCCACCTCCCCTCTTTTGCCCACCTATCACTGCTCTGCTTTTCTCTCCGATATATCGGGCTTCCCCTTTTCCTATCTTCAGTCCTGAAGAAGGGTCCTCACCCGAAACGTTGACCGCCTGCTTTTCTCCACGGATGCTGCCCGGCCTGCTGAGTTCCTCCAGCATCATCGTGTGTTTCACCGGGATTCCAGCATCTACAGTCCTTTGTTTCTCTACTCGTTTTTATTAGCATTAATAAACGTGCAAATCAGGTTATATGTGGGTGGTAAAATGCTCGGAATGGTCCAGAGGTCGCACCCAATGGCGTTTGTCACCTCAAACCCAATAAAAGCCCAGGCACCATCCACTTACCTGCACACCGGGCACATGGCTCCCGCTTCCCGCCCACACCTGGCGCCCACTCGCATCACGTGGTCTCCCGCTTCCCGCCCAGTCCCGCTCACACCTGGCGCCCACTCGCATCACGTGGTCTCCCGCTTCCCGCTCACACCTGGCGCCCACTCGCATCACGTGGACTCCCGCTTCCCGCCCACACCTGGCGCCCACTCGCATCACGTGGTCTCCAACCGACGTCAGCTGCTTCTCGAGTCACCGCCGGCTCCAGCGATTGTACCACGTGGTCCACGCCATGATCACGTGCTCCGCACTCTCCGCTGGCCGCGCCGTCCATCGCCCCGCGCCACGTGGTGGGAGCGCGGAGAGGCCGCCGCCCCGTGTCACGTGGGCGCCAGGAGCGCGCTCTCGGGGCAGTCCATCCGTGAGCTGGGGGTGGCTCGCACAGATTTCTCCCTTATACCTTCGCCGTCCACTGCTGCAAGTCTTACAGGTCGACATTTGATGTTAGTGTGGTGTAATAATTTGATTGGGGACTAAAGCGGGGAGTCCTGGGTTACTCTGTGCGGTTCTGGTTGTGAAGGGGATGCCGGCTCCCCCCTCTGCTGCGGGGGGCCGGGCTCGCGGCTCGGAGGGAGATTTTTGAATGAGCGACGCCGCCTCCCTCCGCGACCCGGTCACCGGAGCCGCCGCCAACCGACCGACCGACCCAGGTGGGGGCCACGCCGGGCGGCGAGCGGGGCTCGGGGGGGCGGGAGAGGGGCGGCGGCGTCGAACGAGTGGCCTCGGGCGCGCAGGGGCCCGGGGCCGGGCGGCAGCGGTTGGTGCCCGGGCCCCGACCGGGGGGTGGGTGGGGTGCGGGCCATGAGCCCCTGGGGAGGGCCTGCACCCTCCCCCCGGGCTACACCTCTCCCACCGCGGGAGGACGAGGGCAGCAGGTGCGGGGGGACGCGCCCGCTCTCTCTCGGGGTTCCCTGCAATCACACACCGCCCTGACCGGCAAACCTGCGGCTGGCTCTGTGCCCTGGGACTGAGGGAGCGCCTTCACCGGGAGAACCGTCGCCGTTCAACAAGGGCGGTCTGTGATGGGCATCAGATGCTGGCCCTGACGGCGATAGCCAGCTCCTGAGACGACCTTCTTGTAAAAGACCTCGAGCTTGGTGCAGTAAATCCCATCAAAAAAATCTGCAATATGTGGGGTGTTCAGGACATTTTCACTACTAGTTATCCAGCTGCTTAAGGTTAACTCGTTCTGAGTCATCGCCTACAAAGTTATTCATAATTCATATATGGGATTTTGCCCCCAAAAGCAGGTCCCAAAGCAAGAGGAGGGGTCCTGGGAGAGGGAGGGAGGGAGAGATCATCAGAAGTAGATGCAGGAGCTGATTGTTTGGCCCTTCCTTTTTGCACTGCCTTCATTTTGTTGGATTCCCTTGGTGTCTAAAAATCTACACCTATCCACCTCGAATATACTCAATACTGAAACACTGTCAAGCCCAGTTTGTAGTATTCAATGATATTCCCATATTCTTCTGAACTCTGGGTTGCACGGTCTTAGTTCATCTCCACTCAGACATCCCAGAAATTAATCTAACTGAAACCAGTTACACTCTCTTTATTGTGAGCATATCCTTCCTTAGGAAGGGAGACCAGACCTGTCTACACTTTTGCAGATGAGGCCTCACCAGACCTTGGACAACTGGATAAAGACATTTTGACTCTTGGACTGAAATCTTTTTGTTATAAAGTATCAAGGGCCAATGTACCATTTGCCTTCCTAATTGCTTGCAGCACCTGTGCATTATTGGTTTATTATTGGCACTTGTACTGAGGTACAGTGAAAAACTTGTCTTGCATAACATCAATTCATTACACAGTGCATTGAGGTAGTACAGGGTAAAAACAATAACAGAATACAGAGTAAAGTGTCACAGCTACAGAGGAAGTGAAGTGCAGGTAGACAATAAGGTGCAAGGTCATAAGATAGATTGTGAGGTCAAGAGTCCATCTCATTGTATAAGGGAACTGTTCAGTGGGATAGAAGGTGTCCTTGAACTTGGTGGTATGTGCCCTCAGGCTCCTGTATCTTCTGCCTGATGGGAGAGAGAAGAGAGAATGACCCGGGTGGGTGGGGTCTTTGATTATGCTGGCTGCTTCACCAAGGCAGCGAGAGGTATAGACAGAGTCCATAGAGGCTGGTTTCCATGATGCGCTGGGCTGTGTTCACAACTCTCTGCATTTTCTTGTGGTCCTGGGTAGAGCAGTTGCCATACCAAGCTATGATGCATCCAGATAGGATACTTTCTATGGTGCATCAATAAAAGTTGGTGGGTGTCAAAGGGAATATGCCAAATTTCTTTAGTCTCCTGAAGAAGTAGAGGTGCTGGTAAGCTTTCTTGGACATGGATTCAATGTGGTTGAACCAGGACAGGCTATTGGTGATGTTCACTCCTGAGAACTTGAAGCTCTCGACCTCAGCACCATTGATGTAGACAGGTGCATGTACACTGCCCATTCCTGAAGTCAGTGACCAGCTCTTTTGTTTTGCTGACATTGGGGGAAAGGTTGTTGTCAGGACACTATGTCACTAAGTTCTCTATCTCCTTCCTGTACTCTTGACTCATCGTTATTTGAGATACGGCCCACTATGGTTGTATCATCTGCAAACTTGTAGATGGAGTTAGAGCACAATCTGGCCACGCAGTCATGAGTGTATAGGGACTGAGGACGCAGCCTTGTGGGGCACCAGTGTTGAGAATAATCGTGCTGGAGGTGTTGCTGCCTATCCTCACTGATTGCAGTCTGTTGGTCAGAAAGTCAAGGATCCAATTGCTGAGGGAGGTGTTGAGTCCCAGGTTTCGGAGTTTCAGTGATTAACTTTAATTGATGCTTGTGCAAGGATATGCAAATCTCTCCAAACAACAAAACACCTTTCAACCTCTCACTTTACCCTTCTGTTTTTTTCTACCAAAGTGAATGATCTCACATTTGTCTACATTCTATTCCATCTGGAGTGTTCTTATCCATTCACTCAACCTGTCTGTATCTTTCTCAAGCTTTTCTGTATCCTTGTCATCACTACCGCCCAGCTTTGTATCATTCCAACCCAAGAGGAACAAGACATCCAGTCGGGCATGTCTTTGGAGCAGGTTCCAGGGAGGAGGCCTTGGTCCTGGGAGCTAGCAGGATGGGGGTGGAGGATAAACCAGGCCCCCAGCATAGTGTTAGAGCAGGCCTCAAGCACGGGGAAGTAAACTTGCTAAACAGGTTGCTAGCCCAGGCGTTTGTCATGTGCACAGGGGAGCAGGCTGAGGGACAGCAGGCCTTGAGCTTGGTGAAGGGTCAGGGGTGGTAATGCTGAAGCAGACCCTGAGTTGGGAGCAGGAATGAGGGCAATAGTGGAAATAGTGCCCAAGCACAGGGAGCAAGCCTAGGGCTGTTACCATCTAGTGTCATAATACAGTTTCTGACTCCTGAACCAACAGCACAAGTTTCTCACTTCCATTAAAAGGCACAGTCATCACTCCAAGTCCCTAAATTGAGCAATTATCTTTGCAAACCCAGATGCATCCTCACGGCAGCATGGATAATTCCCAGGTGAAGAGGCTCCATTTGTCAGCAGCATTGAGGAGGAAGATAAGCTGGAGGATGAGGAAGGGAGAAAGTTAGAAAGTGCAGGATGTTGAGGAAGAAGGATCAGGATGGGGGGAGAAAAGGGAGTAGGAAGAGAAGAAGACAAGTAAGATAGAGAGGGAAGTTGAGGGATGGGGAGTTGAATGGTAAGGAGAGAACGAGAGATGAGGGTTGAGTGGGTGAGGAGAGAGTGAAAGGTGGGGATGGGCTGCAGCTATTTAAAATGTTGAAATATGAATAAGCCACTTGTCAACAATTTAAAAATTTTAAGTAATATTTATAATTTCTTATAAAATGGCCTTTTTCTGATCACATTTCTGTGTTTAGCATTTTCTTTTTTAATCACGTGTTAACTGAAAGGAATAATTTAACTTTTATTGAAAGATATTGCTTTCAATGTATTTAAAGTGAGGTAGTTTGGTCAATTTCTTCCAAGTTTAGTGAATGGGTTCTTAATTTAGATTGCAAAAACTGCAATTATTTCTTGGTAATAGCTGTTTAGATTTTTAACATCCTTTATGTTTTTATTTGTTCTTTTTGGAATTTAGTTGTATTTTTCTTTTTTTCATTAGGCTGTTTAGTCATAGTTATATATCTTAGTTTATTAAATATTAATGCTTAATTGTTTTTATTAGTTCTCTGAATACTTGGAAATTAAATCTGGTGTAATTTGATACATTGAGACACTTGCTGGCCAATTTAGACTGCATCGGTGTTGGACATGGGGCAGAGGCAAACTTCCTTCCCTAAAGATTATTAATAAACCTGTTGAACCTTTGCAACAGTCAGTGATTTGATATTGATTGTTGCTGGCTTGTTTCTTTATTAAAGTTCTTCCCTTGCTTGGATTATCATTAATTTATAGTCTTTTATATTTTACCCCCACCTTTTCCTTCCTCCATTCCTCGTTCTATCCATTTTTCCCCAGTTTTCTCTAAAGCAGCTGACTCTTAATGTGGGATAGATCCACCAATGGGAACCTGTGAAACCCAGGTTGTCTCTTAAGATGTTTTATCTTTGACCTGTCAATACCGTGCACTTCTGATTCTCATACAGTTGCTCTCTGGGACCTGAATTCCTGGAGTTTGTAAATCGTATGGAAGGAGAATGAAAAAAATCCAAAGAAGCTTTTGCCTTGTGCAGTGCTATCACAGAAGCAGCATCTGTACAAAAGTGAGCTTTGCTGAGGGCTATGAGATTTTTTTACATGCACAATGATATTGTGGTTCTGAATCAGAGAACCACCTAAATAGGATCAGCATTTTTCAGCTGAGCGACATCAGCAGGAAAGTGATGAGCTGTTAGCTCCACCAAGAGGAAAATGGCATTGAGAGGGGGCCAGCAGCAAAACAGAGAGTGAAAGCTGGACACAAGTGCCGGTGCCAAGATGGTTTATTTTCAGTAAGGTTTGATGTGTAGATTTTTTGGCTTCAAGATGGTGAACAAGTGAACTTTACAGAACTTTCATTTAGATTTTTTTTGTGAGTAGAGGAAAGAACTAAAATTATTAAAACAGAAATAATGTGATATCAGATGAGGGAAGAAAACAAATGGGATGAAAATATTCAAGGTGCCCCAGTTATTGGAACTCTCAAGTCTCCTTTACTGAAGCGTAAAGTGCGGTGTGTGCCATGTGAGTGTTGCATCACAATTACCAGAAACTTAAATTTTGGAACTATTTCCAGGGTGAGAATTATCCCAACATCAAGACTTTTGCAGCACATCTGAATTAGGCAATCATTTCTATGTTTGAGTGTGGAGCTGAATGTGAAGTAACATGTTGACTAAAGCTGCTATTTCAGAGTTGTTCCTGTCTGAAAAACGAATTGGAAACTGTATCTCAAAACCTCAGTGCCAAACATCACTTTGATATGTGTGCCTGAATGTACCTTTTGCATTGCAAGCTCTTTTCTTTGGCAATGGTAGTAGTGTTTCATTGTTGAGAATTTGTTGAATTTTGTTACTCATTGATAGTTGAAGGAATCATTTCAATTTTTGAACCAATAACTCTTAAAGAACGTTTCAACTTCACAAAAATATACAATATTTTACAATTAAATAATCATCTATAATAATACTTACCCTGTCCTATCTTTGATTTGAAGCATAATTTATCATATGGATTGCAGAAACACATTCAGTATTCTCTCGGTAGCACTTTTGAACTTAGGTACTCAACCTCTGTTAACGGGAACAAAGATACACTTTTGGTACCTCTGTTCCAGGATCAGAGCTGTACAATAGGCTGAACACCTGTCGCTCTTTGGCAAATCTATTTCTAGCTCCTGATCCTTGAATCTTTGGGTATACCTTTCAAGGCAGCTGGTTCAATGAGCCCTTCAGTGGGCTCAGAATATGTCTTCTCAGCATCAGGTGATCCACCAAATATGAAAATTGAGGAGGGAAAGTGATATATGTTGTATTAACCCTAAAACTGCCCATTATGATGATTATAGATCCTTTTTATTTAAAGAAGTGGCATTACAAATAATTAAAATCACTAATACTATTCACTTCACCTTTAGATTGTACCTGAAATTAAGCTTAAGAATTTTAAAACAAGAAACATGTTTTAGTGGAACTGTCCATTCAGTATGTTTACCTCAAGTAAATAAAATTATGAGAGGCATAGATCAGGTAGGTAGCGTCTTTTTCCCAGGGTGGAAGTGTCAAATACTAGAGGATATAGTTTAAGGTGAGGGGGAAAATGTAAAGGAGATTTACGAAGCAAGTTTTTTTATACGTAGAGTGTGGGTGCCTGGAACGTGTTGCCAGGGGAGGTGGTAGAAGGAAATACAATAACAGTGTTTGAGAAATGTTTAGACAGACATGTGAACAGACAGGGAATAGAGGGATATAGACCACGTGCAGGCGGGTGGGATTAGTTAGATTGGCATCACGCAGACATAGTGGGCTGAAGGGCCTGTTCCTGTGCTGTACTGTTCTGTGTTCTATGTAAATGGCTAATTGTGACTCCAGATGTGGATATTTGCCTTTCTGATTGATGATTAAAAAATGAGGAATATTGATAATTAAAAAATGAGGAATAGGTTCTAATGTTGTGCATTTGACCTCAGGGCTTATTTTCATGGTCTTTAATTGGCAAGATGGAAAATCAAAATATGTGAATATTGATGATTTGTGAGTGCTTCCCTTTGTTACTGAACCATAAGAGGTTTATTGTGAGGAAAGATGCATGTGTTAGAAGCATTTATATGTATTTTGAATGTATACAGGGTGTTTGCTATCAACAAGAGCACGTTCCTCAATGGTGTGGCTACAACTGTGGATAGTCAGCAGGTTATATTAAAATGTATGGCATAAGAAGGAACAAGTAGACAAGGTGCGCTCATAGTTCTAGGATCTGACACTTTCAGATCAGGATTGGTAAAATATGCTGCTTTATGATCTGACTCTTGGTTGACATTTACCTGAGTATTACATATGAATAAGCACCAAATATTGTAAAAGGAATTAAATATAAACTTTACTCATTGATCAAGGGAGATGAGTACAGTCATTTCAGTGTAAAACTCCCAAGTTCATCTAAGATGTCTTAATGTTATTATCAGAAATGCCCCTATGGAAGTCTTGAACTTTCCAAATGGACCATTGCGCATTGACGTTTAATGTCAGCTGATTAACAGGCAGATTTAGGTATAATGGTGCTATGAAATTACTAATAAATTTTGATATAGGGATATTTTGTTTCAATCTACCTAGAAAAAAGGGGCTCTTCACAGTAGAAAAAATCTACCTACTTGTTTGTTCCTTATTAGATAAGATTAAATGATAGATGTTGAAAAATTCCCAAAGTTCCAAATGTCATCTTTTTAATTAAAAGCAAGAGTCAACAGATCAGCAAGTGAAATTTGCCCCTTTGCGGTTACATTGTGTAAGAAATCACTCTAAGTAACTTATAAATAAGAAATTCCTCAAAGTTTGAGCAATTGTTTGCTGTTGGAATATTTACAAAGTTGTCGTTGCAGTGCTTTTGAGAGATCCAATTGGTGGAGTTGGTAAATTTATTGCCGTGTGAAACTAAGTTATATAAACCAGGAGTTTTTCAGGTTTGGCATTTGCTAAATTATCTGATGTCATGAGGGCTGTTAGTGGGTACACTGAGGGACCTCATAAGCCTGAGACCAAGTACAGTTGTCATGCTGTCAAATAGTTTGCTGTTATTGTGCACATTCAGTTATGTTTGGCTGAGTGAAGCAGTGGGGTTGAGAAAGTATGATGTCTTCTAGTTGGCATTGGCAACTGCTTGCAGGAGAAAACGGGGTCAAACAAAACTTTACATTTTTTTTTAAATCCAGTGGTTGCTCAGCAGTAGTTCATTGCTTTGTATGAAACATTGCAGATTGAAAACAAGAACATCCTCTATAAATCGGTTATGATCTGTTAGCATCTAAAGTTAAGGAAAGTGTAGTGAGAACAGAACAATCTCAAACAAGTAAGTGGGGGAAGGTGAGGATTTGGAAATTCAAAGGATGTGCATAGATTTCACTGTTCATGGGACCAGGCTGAGGTTGTTTGAGTGCTGTTAGCAAAGGACTTTGATACAGTTGGTCCAATGGTTCAGGTGTTTTATTGGGACCAGTCATGATATAATTACAAACCAGCTGGAACTAACTAGAGCTGATTCACTCCTCCTCCTCAAAGGTGAGGTGGTCACTTACTCCAGCTCCTGCTTGGAAGTATTATGTAGCTTGGGCAGTGCAGGAGGTGAGAATGATTGTATGGGCAGTGGATTGGGCAACCTTTTATACCGATTTGAACATTGAAATCCAAGTAAGAAGTTAGGTATTGATCCAAGGCAGGCAGATCACACAGCCACATGAGAACATCCTGACATTTGCCCCTTTTACAAAGGAAGGTGGTATGTAATCACTGGCTGCAGTGACATATTGGAGAAGGGGTCCTACCTCGCCCATGGAGGCAAGGTACTTTTTAATCATGGGCTTGGTCCGTGGGCAGCAGAGGATTAGAGATCATTAAGGATTCAGATGAGGAATATATTGAGGCATTGTTTAGGTTAAGGCTGACAGGTATGTACATTGAGATGCTTGGTGTTAAACGCAAAAAATATGTAGATGTTGGTAATCTGAAATCAAAACAAGAAATGCAAGAAATACTCTGAAAGTCAGCCAGGTTCTGTGGAAAGAGAAACAGAATTAAGGTTTCGGGTCCTTTTATAAGAATAGAAAAGTTAGAAGTTAAACATGTCTTAAGTTGCAGAGAGAGGAAGGGGATGGAGAGAAGCAGAGGAATGTCTATGATAGGGTGGAGATCAGGAGAAGCTGAAGACACGTTATGATGGTGGTGCTGCTGACTGAGAGGAGCTGGTGATGGTTTGTTAATCACTGCTCTGTCTTCAGGAGGTGTAAATGGAAGGAGGTGAATGAGGACAAGAAAGATTTTAAAAAAAGACAATGCTGGACCTGTTGAGATACAAACAGTGCAGTTGCTGGAAATCTGAAGTAATAGAGAATGTTGGAAACGCTGTGCAGGCAGCAACAGTGGAGCAAGAAAAACAAAGTTAATTAATGACAACTGTCCAGTGTGCAAAGGCTATTTTTCTGAAATTGTTGAATTCACTGTTGGGTCCTGAGGACCATAACATGCCTAGCTGGAAGTAGAGATGCTTGGGGCATTGTCCTGCCAGCCTGAGATGTCTTGGGGCATGTAGGTGTCCAGTTCCAATCATACATTTGTGTCTGTGTGAAGTCAGCAGATAATCCATCCCAGCAAGGAAGTTGTGCCCAGGTCTGTGTCAACAACTGGGAACCCCAACCATGGTGTTGCATTACTGAAGTCTCAGTTTCTATTGCAACATGGGTAGAAGTAAACCGATTTATGGGTGCTGGTGGAACTCCGACTTCTGCTGGAAGCTTTGAGAATGGCTTGACACTTCAGCAGATTACCAGCAGATCTCTTATCATAGGGCTGTGACTCTGTGGAGTACTGAAAGGACAGTATTTGTATCAATGCCACTCCAGTAGTGCTGTTGTTGACATCTGTCTGTCAGCCAGACCAGACAGTCTTAAGCTAGGCTAACCAGAGCTGCTCGAGGTCACCCATCAAGGCCACCTGGGAGTGAGCAATCATCCATCACCATAGCTGCAACATGGAGCACTGAGTAGAAGTAGTGAGACAAGCAAAGGCTGTTCAAAGTCAGGCAGTAGGGGAATGCACAGAACAGATTAGTCCACAACTGTAATTTTGGTCTTGATTGGGTCAATAAAATTATTTTTGCACGTTAATTTTCCTGGTTCTGGAATTAATGGTTTATGCAGAAGATGGCGTTGTGATGGTCACTAATTGAGGGATGGTTCTCTTGATCGTAAAGCCTCCAGTCACCTCAGGGCTCCACTCTGAACTCCTTTTTCTACCTGTCTTTCCACTCTTGAAACTCTCAAATGTCAATATCTGGCCAAGCTCTCCAGCCCCCATCTTCACCCTCCTTCACACAACACCAGTCTCGAAATGCGGTTGGATTCTACACTGTGCTCAAGGTGATATGGAAATAGAAAATTTTGCCCATGGCATTCTGAGTCAGCTGTTATTTTTCAGTACGAGTTCATCCTTTTCTCTTGTCAGTGTTTGACCTCTGCGCAGCATTTCCCAAGGGCAGAGCTAACATAGGAACTCATCATGTGATTAATTGTGAGTTTGACCATTTTGTTTTAAACAACCTGTGAGTCTGCTGTTGAAATGATTGATATTATTCCTTACAAATCCATTTTAAAGTGCTGTTTCTAGAGATTTAATTAATCAATAAAGTGACAGTGAGTAAGCATACTTGGTCACAATAATTTGAAATCATGAACCATTTCACTAATCAAGATTCCAGATAGGATTTTAACTGGCTAATTTTACTGGTTTGGGCCATATCTTTGCAGCAGTAGGATGGTAAATTTGTAGCCCAGTTCTTCATGTTCTCCCCGGTTTTACCTGTCCTCTCAGTAAACAGGAGACATAGAGCAGAAATGAGCTAGGTTTCTGCTTCATGGGAGACAGGAAGTCAGAGGGTCCATGAACCCCCACTGTTATGTATTTCAAAGTGCGCCTTTTGGTTTTTTAGCTAGAGATACCTGTAGAAACTTGGGTAGAAAATATTAAATACATTTAAAGGAACAAGAATTTTAGTTGAAAATTAGAAAGTTATGTGTGTCTAATAGTACTCCAGTGACCAACTGAATTTCTGGAAATTTAATTACGTCTAAATTCTCTTGTATTTTAATGCTGCAGCGATATACCAAGAGTAAAGAGGATGCTTTTGATCAGAATCATACTGTGAAAATTAGTTGCTTGCTGATTAATTCTTCAGAGAGACTTTGCCGCCAAAACAGGAGCTATGGACTGCTACAGCTTCACCGATGAAAGCTCTCTCCAAACCGACATGCATCTGCCCTTGCTATCAGACAGTGAGTTGCCCATTGCAAGTAATATCCAGAGACAAGAATTCATCCCAGACCCTGATGAGATTATTTATGCAGGAATGACAAATATAGAACTTGATTCTAACCTGGAGGCTGCAGAAATTCCTGGCGATCCATTTGCTGACAATTTAGATCTCTCCCTGTATACTGTAGATAAGGGATGTGACTCCCCAAAGATTCCCAGTGACTCCACGGATGCAGATTCTCCACCCATGTTGCTAGGTACTTGAATGTGCATGCATAGTTTTTTTTAAGTCCAGCAGTACTATTTAACTATTTTGCTGCAGGGATAAATTTGCTTTCATTCTGGTTCAAAGAAAATCCCCGACCAAAATTGCTAATGCAAAACTTCAAGAAATCTCATTAAAATTAATGGTACGAGTGCTCCGATGATCTGTTTGAACCTAGGTTCTGAAGGAGGGAATCAAACATCAAGTTAGACAGTATTACCCACTGTCAAGAAAGAATATTTCTCTAGGCACCATCAAAAAATGGTTTCTCATCCTACTTTGTCGACATTACTCTCCTGATTTAGTCTAACTAAACCAGGCATTAAAGTAATAGGTTTTAATTCATTCTTAGTGTCTGCAATTTGAATGATTTGTCTCATCCTCTCTTAGTGGAAGCATTTTGTTAAGAGAATGTCATCCACAGTGTATTTTTTTTGAGCACAGATAGGTCAACCCTCCAGGCCAGGAGTTTCCTTCAGGTTTTTAAAAATTTGTTTTATAATCAGAATGCTGATGCTGAAAAGGTTATCCTTCATACCTTTGTATTTTGTTATATGAACAGACAACACACATATTGTGGCATAGTTTGTAGTACTGCTGCTAGATGATGTGCGGAATTCTTCTGTGGTGTAATATGCCCTGCATTTTATAAATACTACTTAAAGTATGCAAATGGATGATGATCAAATATAATTTGTGATGTTAATGCTTTGACAGAACACACTTTGTCTCCTTTTCTAGAACTTGGGGTTCATGGCACAAGAGGTAGCTGCCCTCTGGAATCTCATCCACGTTGTCCTTCTTTACATGAAAGCTTATAAATTGGTTGTTACCAGGTTCCTTTTTTCGTAGGCATTATACTTGAGCCTGGGTCTGACCCGGACCCTGTCCCACCTGAAGTCCACTCATGCTGTTATGTCATGGACTTATTGGAAGGTGATGGCCTGTGGGCATCATGGCCAATATTTCAAGGTATCTGGTTGTGCCTCTCGCAGATAGGCTGCTCTGATCAAACCTCCAATAACGGGCAATCCAGAATCAATAAAGACTGGAAATTTGGATTATCCCCCACAACAGACCAGAGCTGTTCAAATCAGGGAAAGTTTGAAAAATACATTTTGGTGAGAAAAACAATGTCTTTTTTAAGAAAAAAACATTCAAGGCAATGTGTGAGGGAATAGATTATACAATATAAAGCAGTAAAAGAACTCCTGCACCTAGAAATTGGATCTATTTTGTTTGTTTTTTTTCCCCACATAAATTGCACATAAATGTGGTTTTCCATGGACTAGATCAGTTAGCAATCATTTTCTACTTACTTATTGGTCTTCAGGAGACTGACCCAAACATTTCAGTGCCCAGCTCCCCTTCCCGTGGCTGATGTTACCGTGGCATTGATTGCACAGCGAATGATGCCATCATGTGCACACCACTCATTTCTGTGACTACTGAACTAAACTGCTGATTGAGGTGCAAGCAATTGACTGACCTCTTTATTAAACTCAAAAATAAGGAGCAAACCCCATAACAATTTGGCAAAGGGAAGTGAATTACTGGGTCCCAGACATGACATTCAACCACAGCCTCTGCGAGATTCATTTTTCAATGTTCAATTCGCATGCATGTCCTTTACTGTGTCCCCTCGTTGATCACAGTATTTCTATGTAAAGCAAGATGCTGCAATGTCTGTCAGGCTGATCAGCCCGTACCTCACAGTGGCATGGGGCCACTTGCAGCTTGGAACTCAGTCAAGGTATTGATTTGATCTCACACACTGGAGATCGCTGCGTCTCCATGCCAAATATTTCCCCTTTGTCTCATGGCATCTTCTCTGCAGCTGACCTGTGGCTGCCGTGGAGAGTAGTCCATGGAGGCCTGACACACTTCCCACTGGTCAGTGCAGTAATGACCTGGTTGCTACTAGTTCTGCTAATTATTTCTGATGGGGACCACACAGATCCTATTTTAGAAGTGAATCCGTGTCCAAATGCTCAAACTATTTTTGTCTAATTCTGTGATTTTTGTTTTGTTTTTTGGGAAGTGCAAGTGGGCATTGGAGCCACATATTTAGCACACTAGAAGTGGGTGAACATCAATTTCTAGGCTCTATTTCTTCCATTTAAATACTATACAGTGCAAAATTAGTGTACCACAGCGTGCTAGGGTTTCAATCTTGAAGGACCATCTGTTCTCATCCGTCAGACTTGAAAAATGAAATGATTATTGAACACTGGGAGTCTTTTTTTTCTAAGTCCCAGTATTTGCCAATTCCTGGAGCGTTAGGCAGAGGAAATAAGATTTGCAAGATGATGCATCTATCCTGGTTGGGATGTTACTACCAGTAACAGATGAGAGTATTTAACACCTCTCCTGCTTTTCTGGGGATTCTGCAGATGCCTACTTGGAAAACCTTAGATGCAATCTATGGATTAGAGTTACAGAGCTTCCACTTTTTTTGTATTTCTTCATGATATTTCAACCCACAAAGTCTCTGTCAGCCCACAGAGCAATCCCATTACCCCACTAATTTTCCCTGCACTATTCTCCCCATATTCCCATCATCCCCACCTCCCCCCACCATATTCTACTACTCACCTGCATACTGGGAGCAATTTACAGTGGCCAATTAACCTATTAATCCATGTGATTGGGACGTGGGAGGAAACCGGAGCACCCGGGGGAAAACCCATGGGGTCACGGAGAAACTTCATACAAACACCACCAGAGGTCAGGATTCAACCCGGGTCACTGGAGCTGCGAAGCAGCAGTTCTACTTGCTTCACCATAGTGCTGTCCTAGTTGAAAACTGTGTACAAGGCAGCTACCAATCCTCTGACACCTCAAGCAATGGTTAACCTTTATATTCTTACATACTGTAGATTGCACATCAGGTCTGCATGCCATCAGACTCTGCATCTGATTAAAAAAGGCACACTGCCTGACTTTCAGTGGAAGAAAGGGAGGACCAAGTACAGCCTTGTTTGACAATTAAGCTAGTGTGATAGAGGGCTTTCAGAAACAAGAAATGTGCAATAAAACTCAGAATTGCATAGAGTATACAGTACCACAGCCCAACAAGTCTGTGCTTAGCTTATAAATTTAAAAGCACTTTTCAACTGAAAATTGTTGAAAAAGCAAGAGAAATAAACCTGAAAATTTACTGTTTTTCTTACCAATATTTCATAGGTATTAGTCCCCTCCCACAGAAAAACACTCCCGAGAAAAGCACTACTAAAAGTGAAAGGAAATATGGAGGTCTGCAGAAAAGGCGGCGTCTCTCTGCAAGGCATTCTCCACAGCAATCATTCCAGGTTAGCACATAAGGTCTTGTTATTCCAGCAAATCTGATTTGAGGGCTCATACAAATTGGTAAATTGGTTTATTATTGTCACATGTACCGAGGTACAGTGGAAAACTTTGTTTTGCCTGCCATCCATACAGATCGTTTCATCACATCAGTGCATTGAGGTGGTACAAGGGGAAACAATAACAGAATGCAGAGTAAAGTGTTACAGTTACAGAGAAGTGCAGTGCAGGCAGACAATAAGATGCAAGGCCATAACGAGGTGGATTGTGAAGTCGAGTTCATCTTATCATACCAGGGAACCGTTCAATAGTCTTATGACAGCGGGATAGAAGCTGTCCTTGAGCCTGGTGGTACGTGCTTTCAGGCTTTTGTATCTCCTGCCCAATGGGAGGGGGGAGAAGAGAGAATGTCTGGGGTGGGAGGGGTCTTTGATTATGTTAGCTGGTTATCTGAGGCAGCGAGAAGTGTAGACAGAGTCTGTGGAGGGGAGGCTGGTTTCTGTGATGCGCTGGGCTGTGTCCACAACTCTCTGCAGTTTCTTGCGGTCTCGGGCAGAGCAGTTGCTGTACCGAGCCGTGATGCATCTGGATAAAATGCTTTCTATGGTGCATCGATAAAAATTGACGAGGGTCAAAGGGGACATGCTGAACTTCTTTAGCCTCCTGAGGAATTAGAGATGCTGGTGAGCTTTCCTGGCCATGGCATCTACGTGGTTGGATGAGGACAGGCTATGCAATGTCAAATGCTGTTGTCAAATACTTGACAAATGCTATGTCAAGCAGTCTATGATCCGGAGTGTGCTTGATCTACTGAATTTATAAGAAAAAAGATATTCAAGAAATCTTTCAAAAGTTCCTTCTTGTTTAGTAGTTTGGTTTTGAGATTTATTTTTAAAATAACAATGCTCTGCACATTAAAGAAATACGACCAGCATTGTTTTACCTTAACTTTGAATTAAATTTGGAAGATATAGTGAAAGTGAAATCCTCAGAATTGATCTTATAAAGATCTTATAAAGCACAGCAAACACGGCATGATGCTTGTAAGCATCTGAGAAAATGAGAAACAATCTCAAAGTTTAGAATCCAGAGCAACATGACAGAGCTTTGTCCTTTCTTTTTATAAACTTTTATAAGTATAGTATGTGCAGAGTATGGATTTCTTTGCAGAAGAAGTAGAATTAGATACAATTTAGATGCAACTCTTACAAGTTGTAGATAATCCAGAGAGACAGAAGGAATCAGAATCAGATTTATTATAACTGACTTATAGGATGTGAAGTTCATTGTTTTGTGGCAGCTGTACAGTGCAAAGACATAAAAATTAATGTAAGTTTCAAAAATAAATAGTGCAAAGAAAAAGGTTGGATTCATGGACTGTTCAGCAATCTGATGGCAGAGGGGAGAAGCTGTTCCTGAATCATCGGGTGTGGGTCTTCAGGCTGCTGTGCCTCCTCCCCGATGGTAGTAACGAGAAGAGGGCACGCCCCAGATGGTGAGGGTCCTTAGTGACGGATGCTGCCTTCTTGAGGCACCACCTCTTGAAGATGTCGTCAGTGGTGGGGAGGGTTGTGCTCGTGATGGAGCTAGCTGAGTCTACAACCCTCTTTATAACTCAACTCAGGAAAAAATGTTCTTTGTATGTGGCACCTAGGTAATGCCTTTACTAGTCACTGGATAGTGAACAGGAATGAATGTTTGAATGAAAAGTTATAATTTAGGTTTTCAGTTTGAGTAATAACTTTTTTTCTATACTTTGTTATCAAGGAGTGCAGCCAATGTGGAAAGTCATTCAGCAGTGCCAGTGCCCTGAGCAAACACTACCTGACGCATAGTCACGAACGCCGGCATGTCTGCAGGATCTGCAGTAAAGCCTTTAAGAGACAAGACCATTTGTATGTGAACATTACTTAATTTAGGAATTCAAGCTTTTTTAAAACAAAGTGCACATCCCCTGTGTGCACTTAATGACACTAAATACACTTCTTAATTATTCTACATCAGGTGAAGTTATGCCTGTAGGATGTACTTACATGGTGTTCAAGAAGTTAATTATGCTGTCTTGTGGGAGAAACAGTGTTTGCGCACACATACATGAGCAAACCTCCAAAGAGATCTTCTAAGCGAGCAAAACCTGACAGCTTCTGCACATGTTTGGAAGAATGGGAGGTGATCTTGTTAAAATGTACAACGTTCTCACAGGGTTCAATAGGAAAGTAGAAACATAGAAAACCTACAGCACAATTCAGGCTCTTTGGCCCACAAAGCTGTGCCAAACATGTCCCTATTTGTGGAAGTGTGGAATTGAAAATGCGTTTGAAGCAGGAGTAGGTCACTTGGTCCCTCAATCCTACTCCAGCATTTAATAATATAATGGCTAATCTGATTGTAACCTACACTCTGCATTCCAGTTTACTGGCGGTAAACTTTCACCACTTTCCTTATCAAGAACCTATCTACTTCTGCCTTAAAAATATTCAAAGATTCTGCTTCCACCAACCTTTGAAGAAGAGTGTTCCAAAGACTCGCAGTTCTCTCAAAGAAAGAATTTCAGCTCATTTCTCTAAACAATGACCCCTTCTTCTACATTCTCCCCTAAGAGGAATCATCTACCTTGTTAAGACCCATCAAGATCTGATGTTTCAATCAAGTCCTGTCTCATTTTTCCTTATTATGATGCAGGTGGAGGCCATCTGGGGCATTGGGTCCATGCTTATTTTCCTGTAGCTACTTAGTCTCTGTCAACTCTGTGGCTGGTTGCCACACTATAGGAAGGATGTGATTAAGATAAATAAAATGGGATTAGCATATATAGGCATCTTGGTCAGCATGAACGAATTGGGCTGAAGGGCCTGTTTCCTAGCTGTATAACTCTATGGCTTATGACTCTTGCCACAAAGGGATAATTTACAGTTGCTAATTAACCGACCATGTCTTTGGAAGATACAACGTTAGCCTGTCAACTAACTTGTAACAACTCACCTATTCCAAGTTATAAATCTTCACTGAACTGCCTTCAAAGCTTTAACATCTTTCCTTGAATAAGGTGACCAGTACTGTGCACAGCACTCAGATATGCTCTCACCAACGTCCTAAATAACCAGCACATAGCCTCATTGCTTTTGAATTCAATTCACCTAGCTACATACAGTAGTTAGTTTTCCTAATTACTTGCTGTGAATCATGGACTGGAATAGCCAGATCCCTCTGCATCTCAGAAATCTGCAACTTCTCACCACTGAGATAATATGCTTTTCTATTTTTCCTGCCAAAATAGACAATTTTTACACGATATTTCACCTGGCTGGAGTGTCTGTAACCATGAGTCACAGTCTCAAAACATTTCAGCAAGCATCAGGTTAAAAGTAGTGACTCAAGAGGGCAGCTGAAGTTCACTCGCTGAGTATATTCCTTCTATTTCTGAGGTTCTTGTGTAGATTCTTCATCAGCAGACCCACACTGACTAAACCAAACAGCTTCTGCAATAACAGAACTCTACAAAAATGCTCTGCATAGAAGTTGGCAGAGAGCTTCTGTGCAACGGAATCAGACAGCTACACCAGAACCCCACCCACAGCTTCTGACCAGAAGAACTCTACAGCAGAATTAGCTTCTGCATCAGAAGAATTTAATGCACAGCTTGTGCTCAGTTAATCTGTATGAGTCTTGCTTGAACAAAGAATATTAGATTAAAAGTGAATTTGCCTAGATGTGGTCCATAAGACCTTAAGATATAGGAGCAGAATTAGGCCATTCAGCCCATCATGTTCCTTCCCCAATACAAAAAACATGTATATAATATAAATAAGGTGTGAGGATAGTGTGGTAATAACAAGTTACATGGAGAACACTAGTACTGAAATCGGACTTGCCTCCTTGAAAAAGATTTATTATTGTTTAAACTTAAAGGAGATGATTTAGTGGTAAGCACTTATCCATGTATCATGCCCTCCAGTTTATTTTTAAAATATTGATTTTAAGTCACTCGACCAAAGGCCAATATTCTGTGGAATGTAAATAAAAAGGGTATTGATTGCACTCTAAGTAGATTGATTCCACTGATAGTATTGCTACACAAAAGATTACTGCCCCACTTATGCTGGTCCCTAAATCTGAATATAAGATGAGTGAATTCCAGCCCCATCACCTGATGCTTTAAGCCTGTCTCAGGTAGAATTCTAATGACAACTATCACCCTTTGGGCAGACCTGTAAATGAAATCAGCAAGAAATTGGGTGGTTGACGGTTTTTAACAAAGACTAGATATGTAGCTGTGGTGTTTCTCATAGTCAGGGTGAGCTTGGAGAATGCATGAAGCAAGTTGAGAAACTAGATTAGATTTATAGCATGGGCAAGACTATCTGTATTTGAGATCCCGGCTTAAACCTTGTAGGTCAATTGCACAAAGACTATGAGAATGTTTGTAATTTATTGTGTTTTTTTACATAGTGAAGGATAGAAGAAGTGCGCAGAATTAAATATTGTTCTGTACTCTCTCTCTCCTTAGATCTGGGCATCTGCTAACACACCAAAAAAATAAACCCTATGTTTGTATGGAGCATGGATGCGACAAGAGCTATTGTGACTCAAGATCCTTGCGTCGTCACTATGAAGTCCAGCATGGCTTGTACTGTCAGAGGGAGCCCTTTCCTGACAACAACTCTAAAGATCTGGATTCAACAGAGAGCATGCTGTTCCCACAGGTCGGACATACTCAGGCCCTTCAATGTGATGTGGCAATGGCACAGAGGCCAACACCACAAATGGAATCTCTTCCACAGAGATCCTCTTTGCCTAATAGAGAACTGCTGAGACCTCTGATGAGTAACATATGCCAAAAGGTACCAGGTGAAACTGGAACCCTTGGATGCAATGTTACATTGCACTGTCCCACGCAAGCTCATGCTACAGCAAGTGCGCTTGCCAGTCCAACCATTTGTTTGTCTGAAAGATCAGGTAGTGTTAGACAGACCAAATATAGATTATTGCAAAGAGAGCAGTCTTCTGGTTTAAATTGCAACACATCTGATCCATATAACAGAGTAAGCACTTCCCATTTTTCAGTAACAAACCCCACTGTGTCCTGTTTAGAAAATTTAGATTCTTATGTCATGGACTCAGTGATTCCCAGTAGAACCTCGCAGTCCACACAATATACTTTAGAGTCATCAAGACCTGCAAGTTGGCCACAGGCTGAGAGCACAAATCATACACTATCAAGAAATGAAGCTATTTCCACCAGGCAACAAGCAAGTCAAGATCTTGTGTGGACCAATAACTTAGCAACCTACAGTGGCAGCAAAGGAACTTACTCCTATATTGTTCCCAATTCCCAGCCTTCTGAAGAGGTTTCTGCCACTTTTTCAAGTGGAGCTTTACATAAACTTGATTCATTTGCTCAGGCTTTCACAAGGCAGAATTTGGATATTCAGTCAAATCCCTCTCTTGCAAAGAACCCAGGTGAAAATTCATCAGCTTCTGAATTTGATGCTTGTGGAAATGTTTTTAGACAGATTTTGAGTTATAAAGCAAATTTAAACCAGTGGCAAGCATTTCCTGAACAGAAACGTCAGATACTGCAAGAACAATACTCTCTACACCAGCAGCAACATCAACAACAGATAGCAACTTCACTCTTTACGCAAGTCTATATGGGAGATCAGGAGGCCTCCCCTGGGCAGAACCAAGACCAATTTCAAAACCACATGCTCCAGCTGATCTCTGACACCCAATACAATCTGTCTCAATCCCAAAATTCGGTAAGTCAATCACAAGTTATAGTTACCCAATCCCAGCATTTGCTTTCCCAGAAAATTCCATCGCAGATCCAGAATAATGGATCACAGTCACATCAGCCCTCAGAATTAGAGCAAGAATTTCAGCATTCCTTCAGACAGGAAACCACTTCTCCATTTTTACAATTTCAAACCACAAAACCTTGCCAACTCTCCAAGAACATCCTCTCTTGCTATCCACAGCAAGCAGAAAGTACTGAGCAGCAGCAAGGAACTGATTTGCAGCCTGCATTAAGAGCTATCTCAGAAAGTCACAGGAAATCCAAGAAGAGTCCATTCAAGGCACAACACCCTCCTCAGTCAGTGTGTGAAGAAGAGGTTGTTCAGGAGCAGCTTCAGTCACAGTCAGAGCAGTTGGAAGGATGGTCATTTCCACCTTGCAACAAGAAAGGCAGAATCTCTAATAAGGATGTGTGTATAAAGCATTTTGCTCTTACAGGTAAATCCAGTAAGAATGTGTCAGTCTCTCGAAAGGAACGACAGAAGTTAGATACCAGTTGCACAGCTCCTCCTAGTCAGGTGGCTATGAATTCCTTTTCTGTTCAGAATTCTTTGAGGAGTATGGAAGACTATCTACAGAAAGAACATTTTCACGAGAGCGTCCAGGTAATTATCTCAATTTCTTATTAGGCTTTCCATTTTCTGAAGGCGCCTGCTGTTCCCTCCCAGACCTTGTCTGGGATACATAGCTTGACAAGGGTAAGTGTAGGAAAATATGTTGGCATGTGGTTTAAATGTGAGGATGTCACAGCCAAGCCTGATATCTTCATTTGATAGCCACAGATTGCAGTTGGACTGAGAATACTGCTTGCTTTTTCTGCTTCTTACCCCATGTCACTAAGGTCATGTGGTTGCATAAAATGTGTCTCTAGAGCACTTGCACTGATTATTTGCTTAACTTTGATTAGCCCCAGATGAACTTAATTAGTGCAATATAAAGTAGGAAATAGACTTGGAGTTTTCCAGTTTGTGATTTAGTGACCAGTGTGGCCATGGGGAAAGCTTTCTAACATTTATTGTAAAAGTAACTAGAATATAAAGAGCTGAAATTTCACTAATGGCACAATATCATCAAGCCCACTATTGCACTGTCACAGACAATCCATGGTTTGTCACTGCTATACTCTTCACTAGAATGCTCCCAACTTTTGTTTTCCGTTGGGAACTGGCTTTATCCTGGTACCTTGAGGGTTAGCACCCATGCATTTAGGCTCACACCCAAGATAACCCTGCCAGTCCTCTAATGCATGGTTGCTGCTTTGCAAGGTGGGACCTGTGCTGCCAGCTGGTAGTGTTGTGTTGTCTTCCATGATGAGCGGAGGTGGGATCGGTAATATGCAGGAGCTTGTTTCGGGTGAAATGTTTTGAATGCCATCAATGCAACAGCGCGATTAAAGTAAATCAGAAATGGTCAAGTTGCTTCAAACCAAAGACACAACACAAGAAGGATAAAGAATCCTAAAATATTGTATGGATCAATTTCTCCAAAAGTGTTGGAGTGATTGTTCTGGTGACCATGTGCCTGCAGGTGTGCTTTCTACCAGCTTTTAAAAGTAGCCAATGCTTACTTGACAGTGTTGACAGTGGGAACAATCCATTTAATTCTGGAGCACCAGAGGCGCGAACCCAAATAGATAGCCCAGTAGGATTCTGGCACGAAGTCTCCAGTAGCTCCAACTCATGCCTGTGAGAAAACACATGTCAGACAAAGTCTAGGTTTGCCTGAAATATACACGAGAACCTCAAAATGCAGGTTTCCCTGTAGTTATCATCTTGACTTGAAAATTCATCACCAAACCTTTATCATTGCTGAGCCTAGGTCCTGGAACTTCCTCCCAAAAATTCTGGTAGGAGGAGCACCTTCACCATATGCACCGCAACAGTTCAGGGACCTCTTTCTCATGGGCAATTAAAGCCTTGCATCCATAACACAAGCTGAATTTCTATCCTATTAATCACAGTGTTATATATTTGGTATTATCTTGATATCTCTGATGGTCAGGAGGGTGGAAATCAACATCTAGGCCATCTCAATAGGGTGATTCCTCGTATTGTTTACTTCCCCTTCAGGCAATCTGAATACTTCTCTTATCTAAGATCAGAAACTGGAAGTGTTGAGGCACTACCATCTGAGCAGACTGCTGCTGGGAAAAATATTTTAGTCCATTTGTTTTGAACCATGCATTGTGTACATGTTTTATAACAATAATTCTGTGCAGGGAGCCCCAGGAAATACAGCCCTGTTCCTGGAGGCTCCCTGTAAATGTTGCCATATTCTCTGCAGTCTGCTGCTCAAATTCCAAAAGACTGTCAGCTGCCTGAAAGCAAACATTGCGAGGGGTGTGTGGTACAAAGTCAGTCGACAGGCAGGAGATGTGGAATTCTTGAGACTTTGCTTAAAGCATGCAGTATAGCCGTCTCTAATGGGCAGAATTCTGATCATCTCTGGCTTCCTAGGACCACAAGTCCAAACTTGAATATATTATAAAGAAATTAAAATGTTTTAAAGAGCTTTTCAGGGCCAGCAACCTGGAACACTTGTCGAATGTTTCCTGATTTTGTGTCCTGTCAGAAACACTCCATTCTTGTTGTCCTGAATGTAATGAAATGTGACTTTTCAGGGTGAAGATATTTACAGTCTGTGCAGCATTCCACAAGAGGAAGATGGGCATTCATCAGTGCTGTGGTATGAAACTTGCCTTTGTAATAATACGTAGGGAGATTGCGTACCTTTTGCTGCCAGTTCACTTGATTTAACGGGGAGTAAAGTACAGAGCAGCATGCTGCTGTTCATGTGTGCCAAGGAGTAGTGGATGCAAGTAACTACCCATGTGTCACTGGACAGCCAGTTGTTGACTCAGTGCCATGACCTTGTTGGTTTGAGTATAAAGGTGGTTGGTTCTCTGTGGGATATTCACTCATTTCTTCCAACACCTAATCACAGGCCTGGGGTATGCCAAAGTAGTGGTTAAATTCTTGAACCATTGACCCAGAGACATGAACGCAAATCCCACTATGGTAACTGGAGAATTTAATTCAAGTAATAAAAAGGAATTAAAAAGTAGAATTAATCTTGCTAATGTTAACCATGAAACTGGATTGTTGTAAAGGCCCATCTGGTTCATTGATTCCTTCAGGGAAGAAAATGTGCATTCCTTCCCTGGTCTGGTCCACTTGTGATGATAGATCCGCCCCATACAGTTGTCTTAGTTGTCTCCTCAGTTCAGAGGTAGTTATGGATGGACAGTTACTGCTGGCATTGCCAGTGACATACTGTTCACGCCTGTACGTATCACCCTGACCTTGATTTGTGAGGGATATGGAACATCAGAAACAGTGAAAGATAATTAGAGTATCTACCAATAAAATTAACCATGTGGCATGATATCAGTGTGCTGGTTTTCCTTTACCAGTGGTTCCCAGGATGGTTTGTCAAAGGAGTGACACTGATGTCATGACTTCAGTTCTTAAATCAACTCCTGGGATTGATGTAAACAGTCTGGATGTGTGATGAAGGCACATAATTTAGTATGCCCATGGCCTGGAGGATATTCAGATGAAATGGAACTTAGAACATTTTATTTCAAAATTACTGATAATCTATTTCTTGAATATTAGATATGACTGGGGTATGGTAGTGTAGGGGTTAAATTATTGGGTGGTAATCTGAAGGCCTAGACTAATGATCGGAACGATGAGTTGAAATCCAACAAGCACAAACCTGTTTGTAATATCTTATATTTAATCCTTCATTATACTTGGCTTTTTCTTATTTAGAATTAAACTCAAAGCATTGTCCTGCTATGTATTTCAAACGTTGTACTTCAGAGTAACTCCATTAACATTTTTCCATTTTTCTTGATATTATGGAATCATCAATTGATAGCAAGGACCTGTTGAGTGGCAACACCACAGGAAATTTGGAAGAAAATGGAGAAAAGTTCCGGTGTGAGAGATGTCAAGGTGTTTTCCATTTTCTGAAGGGACTAAACTGCCACAGTTGTCCTAGAGAAGGGATGGGAAAACAGCATTCACTGGAAGATGGTGTTAAGCCACAGAAGGTTAGAAAAATTATAAATTGTTCACTTTCAAAAGCCTTGACCAAAGAAATAACGCTTGTGGTGTATTGCACGTGCTGTACTATATGTTTTTGGATCTGACTTTTGATTTTAGAAGAATTTAGCTGCAGCTGTGATTGTCTGACATAATTACATTTGAGTTAGAAACACAACTACTTGGTCAGGAAAAAAATCATGGGATATTAATGTCATGGCCTAATGGTCACAGTACTAGACCAGCAACCTATATGGTTGAGAGTTCAAATCTCACCACTCGGAGGTAAAGATATTAGTACTAAGGCAGGTGCACTTTGAAGATGACATGAAGGTGACAAACTTAACTGGCACTTGGGGCCTTGAACAAAGCAACCCATCTGTTTTGATTTCTATTTCTTTGACTGGACCAACGGTTCTGGAAGTTATTACAGCTTGGCTTACTCGGTGTTCTGGACCCTTCACTAATACACTATGGAGACTGAGATATGGAGACGCCTGCCCTTAGAATGGATTGGAAATGTCAAAATCCATCCATAACTAACAGAGCATTAGTTAATGTGGGAAACAGTTAATGGTCTTCAGCTCCTCCTCTCGTTGGTATATCATTGAAGTGTGTGGATATGTGTACACAAGTACACAGTGCAACTCTGGATTCACAGCAGTATATTTTTACAAACCAACCATTATATGATATTTGTAAGCTAACAGATACTATTTTGTAATTGCTGGAAGTAACAGCTATTATTTTAACCTGGTAATTGATAATGGCATTGAGAAAATGGATCATGGTGGATTATTTTCTCAGTATCTAGAGGATAAACTTAGTGCTCTTCTGCTAAAGAAACCGTTAGAGGAACACGTGGCAACGCCTTTGGTGATCCCAGTCTCTGTACCTGTGAAAGCTGTTGGCCTTGCAAAAGATAGAAAAGCTGAAGATTCACCAGTTACACCAAAGAAGTTAGCTGCCACAAGACTGACCTCAAATGACAGCCCTGTCCAGGTGAGAAAGTTCCTACAGGGACAACAGAGGTACAATAAAGGCATCACATAAATATTTGACAGATATGACAGTCAAGCGACGCTTAACTCTGTATTAGAGTCATACAGGCCTTTCAGCCCAACTGGTCCATTCTGATCAAGATGCCCCATCCAAGCTAGTCCCATTTGCCCATGTTTGGCCCATATCCCTCTAAACCTTTCCTATCCATGTACCTCTCCAAATTACTTCTAAATGTTGTTATTGTACCTGCCTCAACCACTTCCTCTGGCAGCACTTTCCATACACATACCATTCTCTGTGTAAAAAAAAGTTGCCCCTCAAGTTCCAACTAAATCTTTCCCCTCTCATCTTAAACCTATGCCCTCTAGTTCTTGATTCCCCAGAAACAAGTCATAGGTTTGTTTGCATCAGAGGTAGAAAGGTGTAATGTCCATTGGAGCTGAAGCTATGATTTGACCTTTAGTTTCAGATTTTGGGTTTTCTTTGAGCCAGTGCCTAGTGCAGAGTAAAGGCAGGTATTCTGTACTGGCCAGTCTAGAAATTATGCTGTTAAATATTAATGTTCATGTACTTGTATTGTGTAGACTTATCCTTAGTATCCCACTAAAATAAAATTTGATATTGATTCTTTAACAGCATTTGGAGGCTCAAGGAATTTTGGAAGGAATTCCACTCATTTCCCAAGCACATTTTTTTAATTGGGGATGAAATTAAAACAAGAAGAACTTGGGATGCTCAAACTCAGAGTGACACAAAATGAGAAAGACTAAGGTTCAAATGAACTCAGGCTGGAGGATTGACTTATCTTGTTGGTGGTGAAGATGGTAAATATCATTCCACCCTGAGGAAGTCATGCAACTAAAGTGAAATTAAATTGAAAACATAAATATTTGAACATTAAACTACTTTGCCCATGTCCTAACCCATGTCCCTTAACAGCCTGTGAACTAATGTTGAATGGAGGCAGTGGTAGAGCATTAGACGAAAAGAATTAGAAGTGAGGGTGGGATATTCATCCCTTTGTGCCTGCTTCACCAATAAGATTGCGGCTGATCTTTGACCTCAGCTCCACTTTTCTGCACTAACCCCATATCCTCTGAATCTCTTAAGATCTAGAAAGCTATCAATCTCTTCATGTACCTTTGGTGCACTCAGTGACTGAGCCTCCACAGCCCTAAAGGGAGTGAATTCCAAAGATTCACCACCTGGATGGAAACATTTTCTCATCTTGGTCCTCAATGGCTGACTCATGTTTTTTGAGACTGTGAACCCTGCCAGCCAAGGAAAGCATCAACTCTGTATCTAATCCATCAAGCCCCTTAAAAAGTTTGTGGATATCTTATTCGTCTAGCGCGCAGGACTAGTCTACTTTAGACCTTCCATCGCAGGAATCAATCTGCTGAACATTTGCTGCGTTCTCTATTCCAAGTAGTAAATGGCTACTTGATGGGCAGCACATACTTGGTGGGCTGAAGGTCCTGTCTCTGCAGTGTGTGGCTTTATGACAAATTTTCTTTCTTCTACTGAAGTGGGTCCAAAGGTCACTCAAAAAAGAGGGAAGGGGCTGGAATTAGACCGAAGTAAGGAACGGTTTACACATCTCACAGAGATGGCTTAACTTGTTTGTATGTTATTAAAGTAGTTATTATGATTTTTTAGCTGTTTATATTTGCATTGTGCCTTAAATATACACAGATAGTGCTGAAGGTCCTAAGAGATAAGCAAATGAAAGTTAAGTGTATTCACTGTCATAACCTAGGAATATATTGCAGTTAGTTTATGTTCAGAAAGCTCCCACAACTCCATTCAGTCTGTTTTTGGTAGTCTTAGTCTAAGGATACACTGGGATAAGACTTCTGAAGAAAGCACTTTCTCACATCACAGCACTCCTTAGGCACTACACTAAAAGGTACATGGCTTCAGAAATTAATATTTTGAAATGTTCATTACTTCAACATTGTATATTTCACAGGTCCTTGAAACTGGCAAACCGGTGAGTGTAAACTGCAGAGGCCCCTCCAAAAAACAGCGGAGAAAGCGATGTCGTCCAGAGCCGCTGTTTATCCCATCCCCATCTTCCAGTCAGACTGGGGTCCCGCCAGGGATGGTATTGTACCAGAGTCACATGCGTTCTCCGGTTTGCTTAGCTGATCACCTTTTGGAGAACTTCCAGCCTCCCTCCTACACGCCCCCCCCAATGCTGAGTCCCATCCGTCACGGCTCAGGACTTTACTTTAACAGGATCTGTTCTCAGCCAGGGAGCAGGGCACCATACAGTGCATACATTCCGAAAGGAATCCCAGGCAGTGTAGTAGGTAAGCTCTCGTTTTAATGTTTTATTCATTTTTTCTTTACAAGAAATTTGAAGTTGTGCTCCAACCAATTAATTTCCTCTGATGCAGTAACTTATACACTGCTTAAGATTTTTATGTAAAATTCATTGATTGTACTTTAATACAGTTAACTTGTTTAAGTTGAATGATAATGATATTAACATTGAACAACTGCAATAGAATGAGAGACAAAGGAACAATAAACAAAAGCGGTACCCACAAGAGGCTTACATCCTTAGCTGCTGCTTCTGAGGTCTTGCCAGCTATTGTGCAACACTATTTAGGAAAAATAGGAGTTCCAAATGTTATCCTTGAGTATATTTTAGAAATAAAAAGTGATGAATGTTGATAGAAAAACCAAGAGTCTCTTCACAGGTGTTAGTTATGGTGGATTCTATGTAACCCAGATGCTGTGGACACTGGGTGTATCTGTTTGTTGGGAGTCAACAGGTTGTCTGTGGGGAGAGCAGTACTATGAAAGGATGATTGTTTTGGGATTGACTGATGATGGCCACTTCTTACAACAGTGCAGTGTAATTTACCAGACAATGCTCCAGTGTTCTAAAGGGGAATGGTGTTTCCCTGCACTGGAAGCAGTCTTCACTTTCCATACAGCTAGACCAACTAATTGTGCCCTCTGCAAGGCCTCACAAAATATGTCTTAATCCCAATAGTACCATCAACCCAGGCTACCATTCGTAATTTATGAGAAATATTTCGTGTTTCAGATAGATTACAGAGTGTTAGGCTATGTAGTCTAACGTCATCCTCCATCCTGAGAGAATTGTCCAAAAGACTCTCATAATCTTCGTTGATTAAGTGGCTGAACTGAAATAAAATTTTGGAGACTTGCCTCAGTTACCATTGCGCTTGTCCATAATTCTACAGTGACAGAAGCCTGTATGTTGTGGGAAATGCAAAAATATTACCGAAGACTAGGGGACATCTAATGGGTCTGGGGCTTGGAGCACTTCTTGTGCCAGGGGAGTGAGAATTTTGGGCCAAAACTGCTACACTAGAGCTCCAGAAACTCGATGCTGAGGCATGATGTTCTAAACAGAAATGTATTCCACTCAGTAGAACTGACAAATGTATGCAAAATAATAACTTCTAGAAAGTAATTGTGGTAACCTGATGATCCACATGTTGGATATCAGGAGCAAGAGTCCATCCTCTTGTGGAATGTTGTTGGTACAGCGATACGTTTTCTACAGCCCTACATACAATTCTGTCCTTTCTAGATGGTGTCAATGGAATTTGTGGTCTCTCTGTGGTTAAAGACGACTCTATAATCACCATACAACCGTAAGTTAAAATGTTTCCCTCTGTTAGTATTGATTATCCTCGTATGACTTTTTTCCTGTGGAACATGGACATCAGTTGTACAGAAATATAATTGTCGGTTATGAGAGTGAAAAAATGGCTGTGGCTTCCTAGTGATTATGTTGTATTTGCCTTATAATGTGTGTATGTGAATAATGTTAAAGCAGGGTCAAATGTAGGTGTGATTAGCTCAGATTGCAACATCCTATACTAATTACATTAAAGAATGGTTAGATTTTTAGAGAATTAAATATACACCCTCTCCAAATGTATGGTCTTGAATCTTTCCTTCCCTTGGTACCTCTGCCCAGTTGTGTTTAAGAATGTTGTGCATGAGGGATTTGGCTCTCTGCTTTTAAGAAATTGTACACTGAATACCTTGTGTTAGTCATGACTCCCGAGCAATATGTGTGACTTGCTTTAGGCATATTAACATTGGGACACGGTTCCAGGCTGAGATTCCACTGCTGCAAGACAAGTCATTAGTTGAAGACAGTGTCCACCAAGCAGACCTGGTCTGGAAACCATGGGATGACATTGAAACCAATAAAGTCACACAAGCAAGAGGTTAGTTTGTGTATGAGCATTTCTAATCTTGTACAGTTATTGCATCAAGATTTTTCTTAAGTATTTGCAGAAAATAGAAAAATGGAAGGAAAGATCATTCAAAAGGTAATTAGATAGGTTTGCATGGAAGCTTGAACAAGCTGGACTGAACAAATTTTGTTGTTCTTTGCAATATCATTGTAATTAAATTACTTGGGGCAAAACTTGTAGGTGTTTTGGAGCCAGTCCATTGCCATTTCTACCATCAACAGCTTTAAACACAGTGCAATGCCACACCTGTAATTTCAAACAGGGTATGCATTTTAAGAGGTCAATTATAGTTCACGTGTGTGTCGTGATTTAATAATATCCATAAAGGTTAATTCATGCCACGAGAGACTTTGGTAGAATATTCATCTATAGAGGAAATCCACCATCTAATGTTGCAAAGGAAAAAGTTTGGAGAATTAAGAAATACAGAGGAAAGAGAATTCAGAATTTTGCTTCTTTCGGAGATTTATCCCCATCCATTTTGTTCTGCTAGGAATGATGCATATCTGGCTTTGGACTGGGAAAGTCTGCTCTTTAAAATGGGATTCCATTTTCCCACCTGTTTCTTGTCACTTTAGAAAAGAAAATCATCCCGTGGGTGTGAAGGTGGTGCACTGGTTCGTGCTGCTGCCTCATGGCTCCAGGGACCTGGGTTTGATCCTGATCTTGGGTGCTGTTTGTGATTTTGTGGGTTTCCCCCAGCATCCCAAAGATGTGCGTGTCAGTGGGTTAACTGGCTGCTGTAAATTGCCCCCAGTGTGTGAGTGAGGGGTAGGACAATTGGGGGGGGGGGAGGGCTGATGGGCATGTGAGAGACTGCAGGTTACTGGGAAGTAAGTGGGAGAATGGGGTTGGTGTGAGGGCTGCTACTGACTCAATGGGCCGAATGGCTTCCTATGTCATATGAACAATGAGTATCTTCTTCAATCAGAGAAAGTGTAAAATTGTCAACTACAAGCAGCTTCAGGAGGATGGATGTCACCCTGCTGCTGGTTATCATTCAGGAGACTGCAGATGCTGAAATCTGGAGCAAAAAACAAACTGCTGGAGGAACTCAATGGGTCAGGCAGCGTCTGCGGAGGCAAAGGCATGGTCCGTGTTTCAACTATTCCTTTGTTTCCATAGATGCATCGTGACCCACTTTGTTCCTCCAGAGACTTGTTTTTTTGCTCTATCATTCAATGATATATATGGGAAAGCGAGGTGTTTGTGTATGCTAGCACTGAGAAGTCCTTACTTCATATTCCTTCTCTTCCTGCAGTGACAGACCTCTTGAACCTAGCTTGTTCCAGTGTGCTGCCAGGAGGAGGTACCAATCTGGAACTGGCCCTGCATTGTCTACATGACACTCGTGGAGATATTTTGGTAACTGGTCATTGTGTTTTGAAAGTGCACAACGTTCGTTCGAAGGTTTTGTCGCATTCCTTGTCATGGATCAGCTGCACCCAGCACTGTTCACATCTACCCTCCCGAAAACCTCATTAGGATAGACAGTGACAGCAGGCTGAGGACTAACACATGAAGGGCAGTAAAAAGGCTTCCTGAGGTTACATTAGTAATCAAAGTTAATCAAAATAGACGTAGGACCATCGTGAAATAAATGAAGTAGAAGAGAAATATCTGTAATAAATATGGGTGGATATACAATTGGACACGTTGTACACCTATATTTTGTTAATAATGCTGGATGCAAAGATGCCCCTGTTTCTCTGGAGTACTGCCTTGACAGTATAATAGTTGCAGATCTCTTGCCACCCCACCCAACTACTTTGGCCCCTCTAGCCTTCAACCTCTTGCATGGGCCATTGATTGTTGCATTGTGAACCACAGACACATCTGGACTAATTTCTAACTCAGCATGCCTGAGGAAACGTCCTCACTCCTCCCTGATAGATATAACTCCTGCTGCACAGCAAAGTGTGTGGACGTAGCAAGATTCAGTTGTATTTTGTAATTTCAGCTTGGAAATTGCCTGGTATTAATCGTAAAGAGGCTTAAGTCATTTTTATCAAATTTCTTCATCTGATACTTTTATGGTGCATTTAACCTCTTTAAAATAATTCTGGAGTAATTGGAATCACATGTATTAATACACCACAGTTTCCGGCTTCATATTATTTCCAGCACCATTTCTTTGCAGGCTGCTTTGGACATATTATTAATGAAAGGTGCAAGGCAGGATGCTGCACACCCACCGGGAGATTATCACTACACAGGTAAGAGCAAAACCACCAACACAGAAAACCATTTCAGCTTCAAAGTGGTCCACTGTCTCCAGTGCTATTACACAGAAGGTCATAGACTTTGCTATTATCTAAATAAACCTGAAATTTAGTTTGTAATTAGCCAGAGATGGTGAGGGAAAAGCTTTCAGCTTAAAAAATTTGATATCAATTACTGTTTTACTGAGGGACTGGATCGAAACCTGTTGGGAAGGAATAAACATAAATAATGGCTCACATGCCAGACATTGCTTGTGGTTTTTCTTGGCTTGGTTCTCTGAAGGGATGTATGCTGAGGGGAAGCTGTGATGCTGTACTGCACTCGGACCCTAAGGTATCATATGGCACAGAATATCCTCTCTGTCCTCTTCACTCACCTGCTCTTGAAAGGAATAGAGAAAGAGGTGGGAAGAGGGCCGGAGGTGGCAGTAATGGGGGGAGTTTGCTGATCAATAACAATGAAAAGTTAAAGAATGCACCTATCTAGAAGAGCATGGATATGTCAGACTCTGACAGCAATCTGATGGGGTCGACCCTTTAATGAATGTCAGTGCAGACCTCAACCCTTGGGTTAGATCCTGTTTCAGTGTTGTTGGGAGCCTGGTATGAGTAGAATTTTGTATATGTGGCATCAAATGAGCGTTACACACAGGTTTACTGCAGCCTCCTGGCGACCCCCCCCCCCCGTGCGCTAACGAAGTGCTGACAACATTCCCAGCACCTGATCTACTCAGCAGCAACAAATGAACGAACAAGGAGACCGTGTGCATCCTTCGTCTGACAGATGCTCCATGCTGCAGGTGATAAAGGTTTAATACTGGACCCTAAAGGACAGGCTTCCTATGAAATTATGTGCAAGTATTCCACAGGGCGAAACAGAAAGGGAAAAGTGCATGTAAGGAATGTGCAGTGGAAGTAGCACTGTGATACGATGGGTCAGTGTGAGTGAGATTTATGAGAGCCTCCACCTCTGCTGCAGACTTCTAGTTGTACGTTTTATCAGAATCAGGTTTATTATCATTGACATAAGTCGTGAAATCTGTTGTTTTGCAGCAGCAGTACAGTGCAAGACATAAAAATTACAATAAATAAATATTGCAAAAGAGGAATAACAAAGTAGCGTTCATGGGTTTATTTCTGTGCTGTGACTTTTTCAGTATGTATTTTCAATTTAGGGACTGAGAACTGGACTACAGCAGAGAAAAAGATGTTCAATAAGGCAATTTGCCTTTACAACAAGGATTTCTTCCTGATGCAAAAGATGGTAAGTGATACTCTGGTAGCACTCTATAAAAAGCAGTTAAAAATTCTGTTCTTTAATTTTGGTCAAAATTAACACTGTGCACAGTATTAACATTTTGCAGGGTAATTTTTTCCTTCATCTACGGTATAATGAGATTATTTATAGATGGGTAAAAAAGTCAGCATTAACACGGTGGGCCAAAGAGCCTGTTTCTGTGCTGTATGACTCTATTAAGAGGAAACTCTGATCCTATCGATCTTGACAAAATGAAAATCTAGGTCCCAGGAGAGAGAACCTTGCTCTGACTGATTAGCAGTACCAGTCCCTGCTATAGAAACATTTCCCATCCAACACCACTAATCTGATTAATTACCAGTGTGAATTCTATTTATCACAGGACTGTGGAATCAAAAGTTTTAAAATAAGATATTTGCCTGGAAATTCATCCCTCGAGAGTATACAGTATAGTAACACTGTCCTGTTCCTCTGAAATTCATTTCATTGACAACAGTTGTGGACCATTGACTGTACAGAGCAGTTGGCACAACAACAGGATGGATTTCTAGACAGTTGTATTTAAGGCAGAGAAATTTGTCTTTGGTCACCAGCACTAACTGGGTAGGCTCTGGCTGTGCTTCATGCGTGCCCTTTCAATGTGCAGAGGTGAGAACACACAGCTGCTGACATCCTTACGTGGGTATACGTGCTCGATGTTTCGGGTCAAGACCCTGCATCAGGACTGAGAGGGAACAGGATTGTCAGTAAATAAAATGCAATATTTTTCTTCCTGTAAATGGCTCAAAGGGAAAATACTTGGGATAAGTTTCCCTACTTGTAAAGACAGTCACAACATTGCAGCTGTTGGTCTGATGTTACTCTATAATTTGAGATGCTGGGTTTACTGAGAATTGCCTTCATGTTAAGATATGGTTTGCTGCTACCACCTAGTGACCAAAGAGAGCAGCACTGAAGTGATGGGAGTAACACAGATACAGAATGACTGTACTTCTGTGAAGGTTGGGCTTGGAAGCAGCCCAGGCTGATGGATTGAGAGTCTGGACACAATACGGGTTTGGACCATGTTTGGTTTACTTTATTCTTCTGGCACAGCAGCTTTCTCATTCCAAGGTGTAGCCAGTTCTTAAATAAACTCTATCTCCTGACTTTCTAATAGTTGGAAGTTCCTTGATAAAATGAATGTGATTGCCCCAATCCATTTCCTGTGACTGGGAACTCCAAGCACACACTGGTGTTCTTAAAACAGTTGTTAGGAGGGCTGATGTGTCTTCAGCTTGGGCAACAGAACGGTGTAGGTGCAATTTAATTCTACATCTAACAGTTTTGAAAGTTGAAGTCCCTAATCAGAATCAGGTTTATTACCACTGACTTGTGTGTTGTAAAATTTGTTGTTTTGCGGCAGCTGTATTTGTTGTTTTGGCATTGGGATTAACCAGGCAGAGAGTATGGGCATGGTTGGTCATTATAGACCAGCTGCTGAATGTTGACGTAGGGTAGGGCAGTGCAGTAGCACGGTTACTAGAGCTTCTGCCTCTCAGAGACCCGGGTTCAATCCTGATCTCGGTGCTGTCTGTGTGGAGTTTGCACGTTCTCCCTGTGACCACGTGGGTTTCCCCCGGGTGCTCCGGTTTCCTCCCACATCCCAAAGATGGTTAATTGCCCTTAATGTGAAGGTGGTGGAGGGAGGAGTTAATGAGAATATAAATAGAAGGGATTAGTTTAAATGGGTAGTTGCTGGTAAGTGTGGATTTGTGAGCTGAAGGGTCTGTTTCCATGTTCTCTCTCTCTGTGACTAATTACAGAATAACTTACATTAAGATGAAGTAATGACATACCACCGGGACGCAGCCTTTTCAGTTTAAAATCCACCGGGGCCATCTGACACTGACATTAAGCCTTGATCTGAAGAGCTAAAACATTTTATTTTAGAGGTAATATTAAATGTTGATAAGTGATCTTGGTACAGATTACAGGGCCGATTTTACTAATCACTGCCATCGTAAGCAAATGGCTGAAAATGGACAGTGGATAACCATGTGCTGAATTAATTCCAACAAGGGAATTGGAAATCACAATATTAATGGCTCAGTACCCTAACCACTACATTACTGTCCACTGCATAAATCATGAAATGCAGCGGTCTGGTTAGGAAATATCCACATTGCCCTATTTGTATTAATCCCCAGATGGCCCATCAGAAAATCAGCCCTGCTACAAATCACGGTTATTACATTCATGGGAACTGCTGTTTTACAGATAAAACACAAGACTGTGGCTCAATGTGTAGAATATTACTACACCTGGAAGAAACAACTAAAATTTGAGTGGAAAAGAACACACCTGCTGGAGGAGGAGATAAAACATGAAGCAGACAGTGCCAGAGATGGAAAAGAATTTAAAAAGCTGGTTAGAAATACTGTTACTTGCATAGAAATACTCTTACTTCAGCCTAGTGGGAGGGCAATCTAAACTGTCAAAACAAGGTGCTGGAAGTACGCAGAAGGTCCGTCGGCTTCTGTGAACAGGTTAGCAGTTTTGTGCAGACAATTCTCAGCAAAAAAGCTGATACATCTGCGTGTTTAAAGCATCTTTAGTTGTAATCCACAAGTTGGTTATTTTTTGTCAGCGATAGATGCTGTGGTCAACAGCAGTGCAGCACATTGAAGCAATACCACTAACTGAACAAATGCTTCGTGCTTCAGTACAGACAGGGAGGGATTTGAAATTGATCCAATATATCCCATGACTGTTTACACTATGGTATTGGTGGGACCTTAAACCCTCCTTAGTCAAGCGTTGTACATGACCATGTGATGAAAGAGGCAATCAATTTAATTAGCTCACAATGCAGTGTGGAGTCCAAACACTTTGAAGACACATACCTTTGGAACAGCCCATTTACATTGCCTTCTGAATTTTACAAGCTGTCTGATTTGTGCTGGTATCGTGGTGTCCTGCTCAAGTACATGTTCTTCACACACGTGCCCACACTACACAAAACGAGGGGTTGTGAAAAGAATCTGTACTTTCCATATCCACTATCCACCATGGAACACTCTCCAACTGCTGTAAAACAGCAGCAGTTCATCTAAAAAGCAGTCACAGGTACTCACAATGCATCACCAGATGGACTTAATCAACAAATATTTCTCCTCTCCTTCAGTATGTCAAATGATTAGAAAAGAACCTTCCTGTTGAATGGGCTGAAACAACTGATTCATCCCATCTCCCTGTTGGAATCTCTAACTTGTGCCGCCTGCAGATGGTCCAATCTATGCATTCGTCACAAGACAGGGATTGTTAATCTCACACCAGATTGACAAAGTAACTTTAAAACAATCTCCATTAAACTCCTGAACTCGCACAGATATCCATGTCCAGAAGGAGACACTGAAGAGGAACCCTTCCTCTGGGAGAGCAGGTGGGGGGGATTGAGGTCCATTGTATTGTCCCTGCTGTCTTAGCTGAGATCAGCGGGTGCAGATTGAGTATCTTCAAAGCTATATATTCTAACGGCTGCTTCCTCCATCCGCCAGCTACTTGACGACACTGGAAACTTTTTAATACTTGTGTTGCCTCTCCGCTTGCAGGCCGTCAGTTCTTTTACAGTTTCCCCTACGTGGATTTGATGGCACATTAGGGTTTCTGTTCAACTCTGTGTGGGTACCACTCACCTCTGGGTGAAAGCCCTTCTCAAGAGTTGGTTTATAATCCAGGTTGGTACCTAAACTGGCATGAATAACCTTGGCATAGAGGTTACGGACCTAATGCAGGCAGTTGTGATTAGTATAGGTAGGTACAAGAGTTGGTGTGGATGTGGTGAGCTGAAGGGTTTGTTTCTGTGCCGTATCACTCAAGGCTACAGTACAGTATCAATAGATGCTGCATTGATAGACCTTCTGCCTCTCCAGTGAGATGTTTGTAGAGCTGAATATTATGAGGGAAGATGCTGGAAGAATGAGGTGTGGAAGAGACAGCCATCCGGAGAGACAGTGGGGGCAAATAATGTGGAGAACTGGAGAGACACAAGGATGTTACTGGGGCTGGAGTTATAAGAGAGAGTGGACGGGCTGGGACTGTTTTCCCTGGAGCGAAGGAGGCTGAGGGGTGACCTTGTAGAGGTTTATAACATCATGAGGGGTGTGGGTAAGGGGAACGGTCACAGTCTTTCCCCAAGGTGGGGGAGTCTAAGACTAGGGGGCACAGGTTAAAGGTGAGAGGGGAGAGATTTAAAAGGGATCTAAAGGGAAACTTTTCCTCTCAAAGACTGCTGGGTACATGGAACGAGCTGCCAGGGGAAGTGACAGCGGGTACATTTGCAACATTTAAAAGGCATTTGGATGATCAAACTCTTTTCCCCAGGGTTGGGGAGTCCATAACCAGAGGGCACAGATACAAGATGAGGGGAGAGATTGAAAAGAGACCTGAGAGGTAACTTCTTTACACAGAGGGGGGTGAGTGCCTGGAATGAGCTGCCAGAGGAAGTGGTCGAGGTGGGTATAATTGCACCATTTAAGAGGCATTTGGATAGGTCCATGGAGGGGAGGGGCTTGGAGGGATATGGGCTGATCACGGGCAACTGGGACTAGCAGGGAGGATGCTGTGGTCAGAATGGACCAGTTGGGCTGAAGGGCCTGTTTCCGCCCTGCATTACTCTGAGTCTGTGACAGGTACATGGATGGGAAAGGTTTAGAGGGATATGGGCCAAACACAGGGAAATGGGAATAGCTCAGGTAGGCAACTTGGTTGGAATGGATGAGTTGGGCCGAAGGGCCTGTTTCTGTGCTGTGTGACTCGATTGCACTTGAGTGAGCAAGTAATTGAAAGGATCGTGTTTCTGGGACTGGCCGGGTAGATGCAAAGGCCTTTCAGGCCTTGTACTTTCCCACTTCCTGTACATGAAAGTAGCTGGAGTAACATTGATGATTAGTAGTAATAGTTTATTGAAAAACTGTAGCCAGATACTTTCATCTGTTATTTCCATCCTTAGTTATTCTTGGCTTCACAGAACATGAGCGTTCCTTCCCAGAGCAGTGCCAACCGGGAAAACCTGAAGAAGAAAGTAGTCCGAGCTAAGTCCAGCGCCTCCCCCTCCATTCACTGTCAGGCAGGAGTCCAGGACAAGAGCGAGAAAAAACTCAGCATGGCTAATTTCCCGTGTAAAGAATGCACCAAGTAGGTACAAGTGTGAGTGGTGGGGTCTGCCTGAAAGGGCAGTGCACTGCTTTCATCTGTGCAACAGCTGTAATTGTGACTAATTGTTGAAGAAATAACTCATTTATAAAGTAGCTTTCATGATTTCAGGAATCCCCTAAGTATTTTACAGTTAATGAAGTGTTTTTGAAATGTAGAAAACAGCAGCCAGTTTGTGCACAGCAACATTCCTCAAATCTCCTTCTCTTTAGGTGAGTACCTCTCAGCTTTGGGCCCAACTTTCACTCTAAGTTATGGACAACCTTCTGTTTAGCCTCTGCTCAAAAATGCTGGTATGTTTTCAGCCACTTTTCCACTCTTGTTATCACCTGATACCATCTCCTGGGTCCTCCGCTTGCTGTAACTCTGCAAGCAAATGAAAAGACAGAAAGGGAAATAACAAGTATCCCATTGAGCCCGTCCAAGAGAACTTGAAAAGTTTTACATGTACACACCTCCCAAGTTCATAGAAACACACCATCAAGCTCTTGGAGACTCCCACTATTCCCTCCTCCCATCAGCAGTCTGTACATTTTCTGGGTCAGAGAAAACATTAACCTAATCCAGGGGAAGGATAGATCTGGTTCCTCAGTTCCCTAATTCCCGTCAGAAACTTGGCTCTGAACTCATCACCTGCAGCAAAATTGTGAGGCTTGGGAGGTTTCAGGTTGGGGAACTGTGGTCCAGCATTCTCACCTCTGTTGAAGTAGTGGATTGCACCTGGTAGTAGCTGCAGTGAGGTGGGATGTATGGGCTGTCATGTTGCAGTTGTACATAACATTGTGCAGGCTGCATCCAGAGTACTGTGTGCAGTTCTGGTCGCCACACTACATGAAGAACGTGATTCTGAAGAAGGTGCAGCAAAGATTCACAAGATTGTTGCCAGGACTGGAGGGCTGGAGTTATCAGGAGAGATGGACAGGCTGGGACTGTTTCCCCTGGAGTAAAGGAGGCTGAGAGGTGACACGATAAAGGTTTATAAAATTATGAGAGGCATAGATAGGGTAGATAGCCAGTGTCTGTTTCCCACGGTAGGGGTGTCGAAACAAGAGGGCGTGGGTTTAAGGTGAGAGGGAGGATCGAGGGGTAAGTGGTGGTGGCTGGAACAGTAACATTTAAGAGGCACCAGGACAGCTACTGGAATGAGCAGGCGTGGAGGGAGATGGAATTAATGCAGCCAAGTGGGATTGGTATAGACAGGCCTGATGGTCGGCAGAGATGCAGTGGGGCAAAGGGCCAGTTTCTATGCTGTACGACTCCAAGGATTAGTTGAATTTGCTCTTTAACCAGAGTACATTGCAGAGGCTTGGTTGTACAGCGCTTTCACTGTTGGAGGTCAGAGACTGACCTGAACCTGCTGCTGCCATTGTCATTTGGCACTTTGTCCGGTGTGTAACCAACCTTTGTGCACCTATTATGGCAGTCTGTTCTCCAGTGGAGATACAGAGGTACTGCTGAAAACGCCCCCATACCCATCCACAGCTGCAGAACTCATTTTCCTCAGTGTAAAGGCAGTGTGACTGTCACATAGAATTTCTCAGCCCATATCTCCCTCCTGACATGAATTCTGTCTAGCAATGGGACAAACTCCTGACTTGAAAACTGGTTGGCTAATTTGGATAATTTTACATTATTAAAAGATGGAATGTTTTCCTCCCATTATTTCCTTCTGTAACGGTCCATGGGATGTGGCTAGCACTGACAGGGCAGGTTCGCCCCTCGAAGGTTGCACTGCCACCTTGAACCACTGCAATTCTGCTGAAGATGCTCCCACAAGCTGGTGTAGTGAGACCCAGGGTTGAATCTCAGAAACAATGAAGGAAAGACTATATTTCCAAGTCGGGATGGCAAGTGACCAAGAGGAAACTGGTGATGTTTCCCTGTGCTTGGGTGATGTTATATCAGGGGATGTAGGAAGCACCGAAAAGACCAGCATTTATTCTCCATGCCCAAATGCTCTTGAGCCTGTGCAGCCTTCCAGTGAAGGTACTCCCAAATGCTGTTGGGTAGGGTGCTTCAGGATTTAGTCCCAACAGCAACAAAGAGATGTGGCATCTCCGAGATGTATGAGAGTCCAATTCCAAGCTGTAGACTGTGCACCATGTCTGCCTCCAGTAATTAACTTATGTTCCTCGGCCAATTTTCTTTCTTCACCCAATTTCGAGTTAAACGTAATTTGTCAAGCATCTCATTAGCTTGTGGGATCTTGTTATGCCCAAAGTGGCTGTTCTTTTTAAGCTATGTTAACTGAATTTGAAAGTCATAAGCTTTTTGAGACTTTTCTACATTCATTTTCAGCTGAGAGAAGCCATGTCAGTGTTAACACTGTGCAGTACATTGTACAATATTTCTGAATTTTCCATCCAGTTACCTACAGACCTCCCCAATGTGTTCAACCAGTCAAGATTCACTTGATTTCAGGAAAGTTGAGCTGATAAATATGGTAGCCATAGTGAACATTGCATCACAACTTTCTTGGTGCTAGTTATATTGCTGCATGCTTATATAACTGGAATACTTGCCAAATGAATGCTAAACATTTGAACTGTCTGCTTGGGTTATTTTGATGGTAAAATGTAACCGAATTTCACCCATTGAACCATGTGTTAGGGTACATCTGGAATGGATCGTACGACATTGGTACATGGCTTAGCACTCACCCAGGAATCAGTGCTAAAGGGTAATTACAGGACTGGTGTTGGACAGGATGGGATGAGCTGGGTGGCTGCTCTGTGCCGAAGTGTGGGGCTCAGGGTCTACCCTCGTGGGTACAGTGAGTGTGGGCCATTGCTGGGGACAGATCACTCGGACCTAGTCTCTCTCCCCTCGCTTCCTGTTGGTGGTGATGGAAGCTGCTGTCTGCCCCTTTGGCTGGCTGCACAGCTCTCTAGAGACTAATTCAGTGGTGATCTATGGCCTTTGAGCTTGTTCCTTTCAGTAGCACCTGATTATGTGATTCAGTTGGAGTTTGAATCGCTTTTACATGGAAAACAACAAATTCTTCTGCTAGTTGCCCAGAGTGTGAACAACTGGATTTACTTTGTTCCACTGTGGGTCTCGATATTTGTCACTGAATGTATCTTGCCCTACCCGGTGAACAGCAGCACTATGATGGAAAAACTATAGAATAAAGTTGGGCATCAATCTGTCTTTCTATGAACGAACACCATCAATGGTTACTGCATGAGCAGAGACTTAGTGACAAAGTAGCTTGCACTGTTACACTATGTACCATCCTGTGGAACTCGCTCACCTGGAGGACTGAAAACTAAGATTGGCTTGTGACCTTATCTGTGGAGTAGCATTCTGGTATTTTGATATTGTGACAATAATTGGCTATAGAGTAATAACTCTAATACCCCGTGGATATTTATCCTAACTGTGCACACATCTATTGCAGAGTATTTGCTAAAGTGAAAAGTCGAAACGCTCACATGAAATGCCACAGACAACAGGAGGAGCAAGAAAGGCAGGCAGAGATGAAACGATCGAGGATACGCTTTAAGGTTGAGATAAAGGAGGAACCAGAGGAGACTGTTGTTGTCTTCAACCCAAACAATCTGCAGAACATCACCACACCATAAGGAGCTTACCACCAGCTGCCAGAGGTAGATGCGAGGCTGTGGAGGGGCGAGCAGCACGGTTGTCTTGAGTTTGGATTGTACTGATGGACACTGTGGGCTGAAGACACTCTCTGGGATATAAATATCTGGTTCCAGGTATTTTGACTCAAGGTTAGGGATGATGTCCATTGCTGCTCAGTGTTGACTTGTACGGTCTAGACCCTGCACCAATGGCACACCCCAATATATTCCAATAAGAGTCTAGATACCAGGAATTAAAGCCAATACTTTACTATTTTTTAGTCGGGGATACCAAGCATAGCCATAGCATTCTGGTTTTAACTGGCCAGAAAATGTCTTTATATCTAGTTTTGCATGTTTTTTTAAACAAGCGTTTTTGACAGATTGGTCATATTTTCATTGTTTTACCTGTGGGTAATAATGATAATTGCTGGAGGCATTCAATCGAACCATTTTATAGAGTGTTTTAAGATGGATCTTTGGAGAAAGTTTGAATTGTTTTAAACAGCAAGTGGACCCTGGCCGGTGTGAGGGTGTACCCCTGCTGTGCCTCCGCATCTGGTCAACTTTCAGGTCGCTTCTGACAGCAGATGCTTTTTAACCAAGGACAATCACTGAGATTCCTTGGCCAAATCTCTGTGTTGGGTTTACAGACTATTTTAAAGTGTTTAAGAGTGGCCCTAGCACTAGGTTTGCAGTTAGGAGAGGGATGGACTCCTCAATGTGCAACCAGCTGAAACTAACCTTTTATACTTGGAGAACAGCACATGGGCGTGTGCTGCATAACAGTAAACAAAGTGAATACAAAACAAAATCAAAAAGGGGGCATTTTATCAATTGTTTTTACAGTAAGAAATATTAAATATAACCTTGTGTTTACCTTCACAGAAGTCCAACTGAGCATTATGTCCTGTGGTTTTATTTTTGCCCCTTCTATTCAATTCTCTGAGAAACTAGAGAATTCAACAATGATTTACAGAATATTTTGTGCTATTAAGCCTGATGTCCATAGGAACTAGCCCCAAGATGCCCTGGACACATCCAAATCAGAACTCTGAAACATAAGTAAACAACGAAGAAAATCTGAAATAATATCAGTTCATGCTGGAAATACAACCAGTCAGCTTCTGTCCATTTCTGTTGATGTGCCTACCTGCATGACACTAACCCTGTAGGTGTTTAACGAGGCTGTGCAAATCCAGCATGATCTGTAAGTTATGATCCTCCAATCAGACAGTGCAGATTAGCATTTCAGTTGTTCACACTGGCTAAAGGTAAGGCCATATGAGATTGGAAATACATTTAGGCATGAGAGCAGCTGTGTGTTCTTTCTCAGACTCGTTTGATTGTAGCCATGATTTGTAGTGAAATACAAATGCCTGTTAAACAGCATGATAAAAATCAGTGGGTGCAGCACGTATCGAATTCAATCCATCTGTTGAACATAAAGTCTTTGTTCACAAATTCACCCAAATTAATAAATCTCTGCTGTTGCATAAATCCAAACGATTTCATAACTCAGATCTAAAATTGGAAGCGTTTTATGCACCAGTCACCTCTTAATTTTGCATTTGTACACTGTTGTATATTTTGTTTGACTACAAATCCAAAAGGTAGTTCATAGGTTTCCAGAAAATTCCAATAAGAATGGATGTATTTTTAACTTTTTTTGCCGCTAAGTTCAGCTTTCATTTGTATATCAGTATTTGTACTACACACACAATGTGTTTCTACGTTTATGTTGGAGAATTGTAATACAAGGGAGTGGAGGTCCCTCTCTGATCTGATTGATTACCTCAGTTCTGCCTGAAAGCAATGGTACAAGAGTTATTCATAAGCACTAATGTGCTGCAACTTTACAGAGTTGTGGTTTTGTTTGTGGGTAAAAAGTCTTTTCAACAATCATTAGGTGAAAACCCACTGCTGCTGTAAGCACAAAGCCCTGCAGTTAGCTTTCTTTGAAAATATCCAGGATTGTTTGAATAAATATGATGTTGACTGTTTGAGAGTATTGTTTGTGTTGTGATGCAAGTCTGCCTGAGAATGGGGTGCAACTAATTTCAATCCCTGAAGAAATACACTCAACCAGTTGAGGCAGACACGCCCAGGTGTGGAAATAAGATACTGCAAATGCTCTGATCCAATCTCCCTCACATCTGATGCCACTTCAGTGGGGCCCAAAGGAGCTTTCACCCATTAACCAAACTGTAGCCACACTCCTGTCTCTAGCAAAGACTGAATGGTAAGGTGTGTAGAAGAAACATCAGCTATGACCACCTTTCAATCCTCCTGTAGAACAGGGTGAATTGCAGAGGCTATGTTCTGTCTCTAGGGAGGAACTTATGGCAGAGACAAGGTGCCTGCCTCACCCCAGACTCCAGCAACTTCCCTTTCTCATATCTATGTACAATTGAAGCCAGTTAAATGAAAAGTTTTAATATTAAAACATCTTTAATCTGCAAAAATCAAAAACGCAACCAGAGAAAGCAAAACCAAAAACTGCTGGCTAACCAGACCGTGGCCTGGCAGACACACGGTGCGCCCCTGAAGAAGTCTCAGTGTTCTAGGAAGCGCATTTAACCCACAGAGCATTTCTTTCAAAACAAGCCACACTTAGCATCTTGCTGCTCTACAAACAGAACATTACAGAAAAGAGTGTTTGCAAAACCACTAACAACTAATTTTCCTGCATGCAAGAAAATCGCAGGTCTGAACAGACGAGTAAAATTGTGTCAAGGTCCTCCCCATAAAGACAAAAACATCAAATGTTTCAGATGTCATTACTTGCATCCAGGATGCCACAGGAACAAGGCAGGCTCTTCATTGCATTCAATACAGGTTCTGTTTCAAAACGGCAATGCATGATTTTCTAAAAATAAAAGCTTCTAATGAATGGTTTGGGGAGGGGGAGGGGGGTGGGCAGGGAGAAAAAATCAAAAATTATTTCTACAAAAATACTGCAGATCTAGAACCAGCACACTCAGGTGCACCCAGACCTGAAGAGGAACATCTGTGAACTACAAAAAACAAAGGTTGGTGCAACCACGCTCCTTGAGCGCTGATGGGCAGGGTCAGGACAGCGACTACTTCCCCGCCTGCTGGGCCTGCCGGCGAAGGAGGATGTAGATCTTCTCCTTTAGCCAGTCTTTGTTGTAAGGCTGGTACGTCTGTGTGTCTGCTCGATAACTGGAAAACAAACAAAAATGTGGTTAGTTTAAATACTTCAGCATAATAAGAAAGAGGGTTGGTGGTGTGGATCTGTGAGCCAGCTCCACCACTCAGTATTGTGACTGGCTTGATTACTGGCCCCCAGTGCCACTTTCCACCTGATCCCCACAAACATTGAATACCCTATATCATCAACAAGAGAGATTCTAACAATCCAATCTTAACATTCAATGACATTGCAACCCTGACGGGATCTGAACCAGCCACAAGGCTTGTCCACAACAGTAGGTCAGCAGCAGCAAGTGACTCGCCTCCTGAGAAAACAGGACAGAGCAGCCTCTGTGATTGGTACCCATCCACCACACTGAAAATTCACCCCCACCACCAGCAGAGTGCCACCAACAAAATTCACCGAGGCTGCTCGCCGCAGCTACAACAGCAGCTCCTCCAACCCTGACATTTTTGGGCAAGAGCAGCAGGGCATCTGCAGGCTCCCCCCAGTCACACCCAATTGTGATTTGGAAATACATCACCGGCCCTTAAATACATGATTGCTGGGTCTAAGTATGGAACTCCCTCCCCAACAGTGCCATGGGAGCTCCACCACACGGACTACAGCAGTTCAAGTAGGCAGCTCACGCTCCACCCCCCCCCCCCCCCAATTCTCAGAGGCAATTAGGGATAGGCAATAAATGCCAGCCTTTCCAACAAAGCCCAGGTCCAAAAAATCGATTAACAAAATGTCAAGAATTCAGAATCTTCTGGAAAGAAATCCCACGTTCCAGTCTCAGACCCTTCATCAGGACTTGGTCCTGAATCAGCTTCTCTTTCCCACTGACGCTGTGAATTTCCGATTTACAACATTTACATTTGTTTTGACTGTCAGGACATTTCCTGGTGAGAGGGGCAGGAACATATTTTACACACAGAGTTTACATTATCATATTAAAAGCAGCAGCTCCTCACGATGACCCATTTCCACCAATCCTACCTTAATCCAGTTTGTGTGTTTTTAATATATTCCCCCCACATTCCCATCAACGGCCCCAGATTCTACCTCACCCACACAATTTACAGCAGCCAATTCACCCACCGACCCGCACGTCTTTGGGATGTGGGAGGAAACCGGAATGCCTCACTGAACACAAGGACTGGTATCGGGAATAGGTTCGTCAGACTTGGCCCTTGGATACTTGGTTCAGGCTCCCCCGTGAGGTTTAACAGCTGGTTCAGATGTTGAATCCGTCCAACCTGAACATCTCAGGTTCCCAGCAGCTTACACTGAATTATCACCCAGGAGCAGCACACGGGGAAATCCACAGGGAGAATGTGCAAACTCCACACAGACAGCACTGGAGGTCAGAACTGAACCAGAGTCCCTAGTTTGCCTTTAGGGACAAATGCTGACGAACATATTCCCGATACAAGTCCTCGTGTTCAGTGAGGCACTCCGTCCCCAGCTCCTCTATTCAGCACCCTGCTAAGAGTGGGAATTATTAGGGGCTTGATTTAAACAGGATCTTGTCAAACTGTTTTCCAGTGACTACACTTACCAAGAAAAACCCATCCACACCTGTGTGGGAATCACTGCCAGGGCTAATCAGTTCCAAGTCTTATAGTCAGAGGAAGCCATTTGGCCCCCCCTACATTTGCTGGCTCTATGACAGAGATACTCAATTAGCCCTAACCTGAAAGATTAACTGCACAAACCGGTGCCATGTGCTAACAATTCAACAACTGGGTTTGTATCTGGTGGCCTCAGGAACCCGTGCTAAATGAAAAGTTCCTGTGTAATGAACTTGGTGCAAGTCTTATAATGGGGAAGGTGAAATGCAGAACAAGGAAGCAGAAACCTGAATCTCAAAGGCAGGCTGCTGAGAGGTGAAGTTGAGACGACAGCAATGGATGAGACCTGTAGCACCACCAGTAAAAGCCACAGAGACTGAGAGTCAAATCGAAGAGTCAAAAACTGAGACGACAGACTTTCCTCGGGAGAACGTTAACCGAGGTGTCGCAAAGGAATTCAGATCAGCCTTTAACAATGATGGAACAGGTTCATTCGAGGGGCTGAAGACACCAGGGACTGCAGACACTGCAATCTGGAGCAAGTCTGCTGGAGGAACTCAGCGGGTTGAGTAGCATCGGTGGGGGGAGAGGAACTCTCGACGTTTCAGGTCGAAACCCAAGTCCTGATGCTTTTTCAGTTCCTTTCTTCCCACAGATGTTGCTTGACCTGCTGAGTTCTTCTGGCAGATTGTGCGCTGCTCCAGGGGCAAGCGGCTGGAAGGCCCCCTCCTGCTGAGAAACTAATGACAAGACTTACACAAGGCAGCTCAGGTCAGCAAGGTCATCGATGAAGTCGAAGAGCTGGCTGATGTCGTATGTGATGGACGGGCTGTTGGGGTTCATCCTCTTCAAATGTTCTTCAAACATTTTGCAGACACCTGAGGAAGAACAAATGCAAACTTAACGCATTTTAAATCTAGTCTGAAGTCTGCACGTTAAGCGAAGCCTCTAATGCGCTAGCAAAGGGCTGCCTCTGAACGTCAGGTTAAACTGCCAAATGCTCCTCCCCCTCCATAGAACAAGTTACATCAGAGTTAGCCGCCCTTCCCAGCTTATTCGTTTTCTCGAAGGGGAAACCACCGGGAGGGAGAAAAAATAATGCAGAGCAAACACAGCAGCAGAAATATCACTGCGCAAACAGCAAGGTGACCAGGAACATTATCAAACAAACTTCATGCTATAAGGGAGTATGACATTTGTTCAAGGGTCTATTAAACTCTGCTTAAAGAGTGTCCAAAAGTCAGTTAAAAAAATGCTGGAAATACTCAGCTGGTCAGGCAGCAAATCTGAAGGGAAGCATTTCTGGTTGATGACCAGTATAGATCCAGTATAGGACCAGCTACAGAATGTGGAACAGTACAGCACAGGAACAGGCCCTTCGGCCCACAGTGTTGTGCGAAACTAATTAAACTAGTGATTAAAAGCCTAATTCACCTAGTCCCTTCTGCCTGCACGACGTCCACATCCCTCCACTCCCTGTGTCTATCAAACAGCTTCTTAAATGCTTCTATCATATCTGCCTCCACCACCACTCCTGGCAGCACATTCCAAGCACCCACCACTCTCTGTGTGAAAAGACTTGTCCCGTACATCTCCTTTAAACTTTCCCCCTCTCACCTTAAATGTATGCCTTCCAGTATTAGACATTTTGACTCTGGGGAAAAAGATACCGGCTGTAAATGTGGGGCTGTAGGTACCAGCTATCTGGAAATGATAGCTTCCCTCCACAGAGGCTGCCCAATTTAAAGGATTTCCAGCATCCAAGGAGATTTTTCTTTGTTGCTCTTTCAATAATTAGGGTCTGATCACACTCCAAACATCAGAGAGAAACGGTATGAACAGCCCCAGCAGAGGATAACCAGCACTGTAGACTCTGTAGATTCGGGGGCCTGCTGTGCGACAAGGGCTAAGACAAGAATGGACGAGCCGCCAGTGACAGCACAGAAGAGCGTCCTCGCAGAGAGAAGGTTAAAAACAAAGCAGAGGGGACACAAGAGACTGCAGATGCATCTATGGGCAGGAGGAATTGTTAATGTTTTGGGTTGCAATCCTGCATCAGGACGGTATGTGGTGCTCAGTGACTTAAATAACTTGCCTCAACATAGGACCTAAAGTGGTTTAGGGTATCTTAAAGTTACGTGCTGTATAAATCTATCCTGATGTCCTGATGCAGGGTTTCGGTCTGAAGTGTCGACAATTCCCTTTCCCCTCCTTTGCTCAACCTGTCGAGTCCCTCAGCAGTTCGCTGGGCTCAGGTGAAAGTCAGAAATGGCCACGGTGGTGGGACCATCGACTGACCCAGCCCACAGTTACGGTTCCTCAGTGAAGCACCTCCCGCGTCTGGCATCCTACCTTCCATACATTCGTTGACGGACTCGTAGTCTGCATAGGTCCTGCCCTCTGGCCGTTTTGTGGGCTGCACCAGCAGGATGGTGTGTGACTGTGACAGGAAGGTGACAGAGTGCGGGAGTAAACTTCGGCTCAGCCCTCAGTCACCGATTCCGTCCCCCGACCCGGCGAAACGCTCTCCGCCCCCAGCCCTGTCTCACAGGCGGGTTGTCGCTGAAACTTCTCCCCCCTCTCCCCTCCCCCCTGCTCCCTCTCCCCTCCCTCCCTCCCCCCCGCTCCCCCTCCCTCCACGCCCCTCCCCCTCCACCCCCCCTCCCTCCCCCCTCCCTCCACGCCCCTCCTCCTCCACCCCCTCCCTCTCCCCTCCCTCCCTCCCCCTCCACCCCCTCCCTCCCCTCCTCCACCCCTCCCCCCCTCCCTCCCTCCCCTCCTCCCCCCCCCTCCCTCCCTCCTCCCCTCCTCCCCCCCCTCCCCTCCCCCCCCTCCCCTCCCTCCTCCCCCCCTCCCCCTCCCTCCCCTCCTCCACCCCCCTCCCCTCCCCCACCCCCCTCCCCTCCCTCCCTCCCCTCCCTCCCTCCCCTCCTCCACCCCCCTCCCCCACCCCCCTCCCCCCCCCCTCCCCTCCCTCCCTCCCCTCCTCCACCCCCTCCCTCCCCTCCTCCCACCCCCCTCCCCTCCCTCCCCTCCTCCACCCCCTCCCCTCCTCCCCTCCCCTCCCCCTCCCCTCCACCCCCCTCCCTCCCCTCCTCCACCCCCTCCCCTCCCCCCCTCCCTCCTCCCCTCCCCTCCTCCCCTCCCCTCCCCCTCCCTCCCCCCCTCCCCTCCCCCTCCCTCCCCCTCCCCCTCCCCCTCCCCCCTCCCCCCCTCCCCCCCTCCCCCCTCCCCCCTCCCGCTACAACAACAACAACAACTTTCACCATTTTCCCTCTCGAGCCCCGACTGGAACAGAAATGGAAACCGGAAACAGCTCGGCCTGACCTTCCACCCGGAACATCCGTGACGTCACGCCGCGCCACTCCAGCCACTCCGGGCTGTGATTGGCTGAAAGTTCCCTCCGTGACAAAAACTTTTGTCTCCGTTGGTCGGGGGGGTCCCGGGACGGTGGGGGGGGGGGGGAGGGTCCCGGGACGGTGGGGGGTGGGGGGGGGGAGGGTCCCGGGACGGTGGGGGGGGGGGGGGGGGTCCCGGGTCGGTGGGTGGGGGGGGGGTCCCGGGACGGTGGGGGGGGGCAGCAGCAGAATCACTGGGAGCGAAGGGAGACGCAGCCTGAGTGCGGTCCGAACCCCCCCCCCTCACCCCCACCCCTCCCCCTCCCTCCCCCACCCCTTCCCTCCCTCCCCCACCCCTTCCCTCCCCCACCCCTCCCCCTCCCTCCCCCACCCCTTCCCTCCCTCCTTCCCTCCCCACCCCCTCCTCCCTCCCCCACCCCTTCCCTCCCCACCCCCTCCTCCCTCCCCCACCCCTTCCCTCCCCCACCCCTCCCCCTCCCTCCCCCACCCCTTCCCTCCCCCACCCCCGAGTGATCCCGGCACCGGGACTGCAGCGTCCGCCCCCTCCTCAGGGGCAGTGAGGCGGCGGCAGCGGGGGTGCGCACACACAGTGAAACCGAACACACGGAAAGTAATAAAGCGGATCTCGCATCTGTCGAGGGTGATGAGCGTTTAACCTCGATCGAGCTCGTTGATTGAACAACAATGTTGAAAGCAGCTGATGCAGGAATCAGATTTGTGAAGGTGCTCAACAATAGCTGTATCCACCCAAGCAACCTGCTGCCCTGCTTCAATGCATGTCTCACTGCCACCTGCCCCTTTACCCCTGTTAGAATTTCTCATTCTTCTACGAATGTTGCAGTTGAATCTGATTCAACTTGGGCAAACAAGGTTTACTCTGACAGACTGCAGATAACATGAAACCTGGAGACCTAAGGAGTAGTGAGGTGATACATCGGGTGTCAATACAGTACTCTTATGGCTGGTGGAATCTAATGTAGAGGATACTGTGAAGTCTGGTGGGAGGTATTAGGAGTCGTACCATTTCACTTGCGGGCTGCCCCCACAACACTACGCAAAAGATGCATTTCACGACGTGTTTCTATGTGACTAATAAAGATATTTCAAAGGAGGCAGAGAATCTGGGAATTCTCAGACAAATCTTGAAATGCAACAGGCAAAATCTCATATATGGTCCTGGGCTAAACCTTAATAAAACATTGGAAAGGTTTCATCTGCAACATTCCATCCAATTCCTACATCAGGGATATTCTCTGTGGTGTCCTCAATAAGATTTGTCTCATAGTTGACATCACTAAAACATTCTGTATAGGGGAGGAAGGGAGGGAGGGGAGGAAGGGAGGGAGGGGAGGGGAGGAAGGGTGGGAGGGGAGGCATAACGCTGTTTGTGGGAGGTTACTGTGTGAAAACTGGCTGCTGTTTGTCCTGTGATAGCAACCATATCTAAATGCTCTGCAAGGTGCATATGCTACAATGATGGGTTGTTCTTTTAACAAAGACTTGTTTTAAAGCAGTTTTTCAGGGAGGCAGCAGTTTAATCAGTAATGGAAATAAAGGGAAAATTCAGCATTAATCCACATATCCATTTCTGTTTATTGACAATAACCAAGGCTGTCCAAACAGGTATGGTGCAATATCCAGTGGGAGGATTAAACAGCTGGCACCAGTTCCAGCTTCAAGCACAGGTCACCACTGTGTTAGGTGATACAACATCAGAGTCATTACCACATTTTTGTGAACACCCTTTCTCATGCTCATTAAATTGACGGAAGAACAAAAGGGGGATGTACCTGCAGATCCTGCTGCTGCTCTGTCATTACTTCCAAGTTTCAGTGCTGGGTCTAGGGATCAGGCAGCGCAGTATTCCATTGGGACAGAGTTATCCATTCTTCCCAATGAAGCTCTTCCACCATCTTCTTTATTTTTAAATCCCAGTTCTCCAGCCTGTCTTCTTGTACCCTTTTCCAAATGTCTCCAACTTCCTTAAGGACAAATCCTGTTTGAACGGATTTTTAAGACGATGCACTTCAAGTTCTCTGGTGCCTCTTTCTCCTGCATTCACTTCTAGCCACTGGTGGACAGGATACCCGGTGCCTTCATTATTGTAAACACCTCAACCCAGTCAGCCATTAACCTCAAATTAACATTCACCCCCACTCTTGGAAAACTGAACCTCTCAGCCCCGAGCCCTGGTTTAACTTGCAATAACACAGGTTTGAACCATCCCACTTCTGGTAAAGAGCATGGGTCTGGTGGAAGGCACACCATGTCTACTGACTGTTCCTCTCATTCTCCACAAACTATGTTTCAACTACAGCTCAGCTGAGCTAATGACCAACAAGGAAAGGTATGAGGGCAGATTACTCACACCTGGTGGGTGAATCACTCAGGAGGAGCTTGACATAAGCTCTTTCTGTTTGCAGGAACCAGGTCTAATGAACACTTTGCTCATAAAACTATTTCCACCAACTCCTGGAATAATGGTCTATTAAATCCAGAAAATGCAAACTCAGCAGGTCAGGCAGTATCTGTGGAGAGAGAATCAGGTCGAGACCCTTCATCAGAACTGGGAAAGAGAGGTCACACCAGTTAGCTCAGTTCCAAGGAAAAATCCTGGACTTGAAACGTTAACGCTGCTTCTCTGTCCACAGATGCTGCCTGACCTGCTGAGTGTTTCCAAATTTTTGTTTCAGATTTCCAGCATCTGCAGTTTATTAAAAAAATTCATCCATTAAATCCACTTAAATGAAAATCACAAAAACCAACACTGGAAATCTGCAGTAAAACGGAAAATGCTGCAAATACTCAGCGTCTGTGGGGGAGACCGACCCGTTATCAGAGTTGACGGAGTCCTGGTGGTCAATTCTGAAGGGTCTCGGATCAGAAATATTAACTCTGATTCTCCCTCCACAGACGCTGCCTGACCAGCTGAGTATTTCCACCATGGTCTGCTTTTAAATCCACTTGAATGAGTTTCACAAGGCAATTAAACACTCAGAAACAGCATCTTTAATGGACTGCAGAGCGATGCCCACATTGACATCTATCTGGAGCTGAGCCAACTTGCATTTGCAGGGTTGGGATTTTCCCCATTAATGCAGCAGCTTTCATTATACTTTGACTAGATTTGACTTGACAATAAACTCCACTTGATGAGTTGACTAGAGCTTAGTATTTCTACCACCTGTCCCCCAAGAATATTCACAAGCTGCAGCTGGATGAACAAAAGGGTTTTTTGGCCTCACTTGTTGAGTCCCATCGGTTCATGAGGCTATCCAGCTGTGGCTCAGTGCGCTACACTCACCTCTCTGAGTCAGAAGGCTGTCAGTTCAAGTCCCATTCCAGAGATGTGCAGAATACACCTTTCAGTTCAGTACTGAGAGAGTGGTGCTCTCTCTGGAGTCAGAGGTTAAACTGAGGTCTTGTCTGCCTCATCTGGTCAATAAAGTATAAACCCATGGAACCAAAGGAGAGGGCAAACTGGATCCAAAGTTGGCCCAGAGGGAAGGGTTGGTGGGTGTTTATGTGACTGGAAGGCAGCTACCAGCAGGATTCCATGGGACTCAGTAATGTGGGACCTTGCTTTTTGTAAATTACCTTAACAACTTTAAGCTAAATGTATCGGCACAAGAAAGAAGTTTGAAGATGAAACAAAAACTGTCCATGGGATCGACAGTCAGAATAGCTTCAGACTGTGGGAAGAGACCGATAATCTGGTAATTTGGGCAGAAAAATAGCAAGTGCAATTGAATCTAGAGAAGTGCAAGGTAATGCATTTGGAGACGTAGTAAGGCGAGGGAATATAGAGCTAAAAACGATATTGAGAGGTGTGGAACAACAGGTGGACCATAAGGTTTATGTTTAAAGCTAGCAGGACATCAATAGAATGGTCAAAGGGTGCATGGAGGATTTTTCATTATTAGAACATAAAAATAGAGGCAGGATTAGGCTTAACCAGCACCTCGTGCCTCCTCCGCCCTTCGGAAAGGCCACTGTTGATTTTTTACCTAAACACCACTTTGCTGCACTAATCCCATTAGCCAAAGCATTGGAGGTTATGTGTACAACACCAGTTAGATCACAACTTGAGTACTCCGTACAGATAATTCTGTTCACATTACGGAAGAGACGTGATTACACTGGAAAGGGCCAAGGTTTATGAGGATGTTACGAGGAGCCCAGCCAGAGAAACTGGAAGGACCTGCACTCCTTCGCAGAGTGGTCCAAAACTAGGAGGCAGAGAGTTAAAATAATTGGTGGAAGGAGATGAGGAAACCTTAACCAGGGAGTGGTGGGAACCTTGAACTCCCTGCCTGAAAGAGCAGCAGAGGCAAAACTTTCATCACTGTTCAAAAAGCACGTGGGGCGTGAGCTTGGAGCTGTGACCTGCTGGGGTACAAACCCAGTGCTGGAAGGTGGGATTAGGCTGGGTAGCTTCTTTCTGACCGGAACAGAGATGATGATCTGAATGACCTTCTTCCGAGTTCTACAATCCATCACCTCTCTGATCCAACTTCGTAGGCTGCAAATATTTTGGGACCTCACGAAAATCTTTCTCTAAATGGCCTCAGCTCCAGCTGTTGTTGACATCTGGTTGACCACAACGCCTGCCCTGAACCTGGCTTTTCAAGCACAAGGAACAGCGGGTTTCCAAGTGTGCGAGACCCTGGAAATCCCTCTCAACCTGGAACATATAGCTCTCCAGCTGGGCAGGTACCATATTGTAGACTTTGAAGACACCGGAGACGGCAGACACTGGAATCTGGAGCAACACACAATCTGCTGCAGGAACTCAGTGAATTCCTCCAGCAGATTGTTTGCTGCAGACTTCGAGCACCCTGTCCAGACGTCGACCCAGCCAGCAGTGACCTCACCACAGTTTGTAGGATCACATTGTGCATACCTTGGCTTGATCACAATGGCACATGTTACAGGAGTGACTGCACTACAAAAGCTACTTCACTAGTTGCCAAGCACAGTGGAACACCAGGAGTTGATAGGCGCCGCAAAAATGCAGTTTTTCACCGAGATTAATGCAAAGTCAGGCACTAAGGTTCACTGAACGAAGGACGTTTTTGCAATGAGACATTCTTCTGCATCCCTGTTTGGGGGTGAGCTACTGTGTATCACAATGCAGTAAGTCAGAAAGTTGTGGGTTCAAACCTCACCCGAGAGGGTTTAGCACAAACTCCAGGCTGGTGTTCCCGCTGCAGCCCTGAGGGAATGCCGCACTGTCAGACCAGGCTGTCTTCACTCAAGTGCTGGTAAAAAAAATCCCATGAAGGGCAGAGGTCCTGCAGGGTGTCCTGGGTAAGTGTTTACACCTTAATCATTATTCCCCAAAGCAGATGATTTGGCCATTGCTGTTTGTGGGATCTTGCTGTACACGACTGGATTTAACATTTCCTACAACGAAGATGACACTCAGGACTTAATTTTCTGCAAAGTGCTTCAGTCTGGCGGGAGACTGGCAGTACCACCTCATCTCTCACCATCACTCCCTCCCCCCACCAGGATCCACCCATCACCTGCCGGCTCTCTCCCCTCCACACTTCCAGTCCTGATGAAGGGTCTCGACCCAAAACATCGACTGTCCACCTCCTTCCACGGATGCTGCCTGACCCCCTGAGTTCCTCCAGCGCTGCGTGTGTTGCTTTAAGAGATCAGCATGGCTTGAATGGGCCAGGGTCCACCTCCGCCCTCCCCCCAACCCCTCCCAGTGCCAGCACCCACTGCCCTCCCGCCCCGTGGGACCCCGCACTCGCTGTCTCTGCTGGAACCCTACCTCATCTGCCTCCCTTGGGACCCCACTTCCTCCAGCATCCCCCACTCCCGGCCAGCCTTTCCGAGACCCTCAGTCACTGCCCCGGGGACCCTCAGTCACTGCTCCGGGACCCACAGTCGCTGCCCACCTGCCCCGGGACTCCCAATCACTGCTCCATCTCCTCCCGAACACATTACCACAGGTTGGGGCAGCACAGCGGGTAGAGCCGCTGCCCCACAGCTCCAGAGACCCCGGTTCGATCCCGACCTCCGGCGCTGTCTGTGTGGGGTTTGCACGCTCTCCCTGTGTCCGGGTGGGCTCCCCCGGGGGCTCCGGTTCCCTCCCACATCCCAACGACGTGCGGGGTCGGTGTAAATCGCCCCCCCCCCCCCCCCAGTGTAGGACTGAGGGGCAGAGTCTCGGGGGGAGTTGGTGGAGAACGTGTGGAGAATGAAGTGGGTCAGTCCGGACTGGGGGGCCGAAGGGCCTGCCTGTGGGGAGGGGGCGCGGACACCCGGTCCCCGCCCTCACTTCAGCAGCTCGATGTAGTCGAAGTTCTTGTGCAGGAAGATGATGCGGTCCATGTCGTCGGGCTCCAGCGCGTCGTGCCCGTCGTCGGGCAGCCGGCCGGAGCCCAGGAACGGGCGGCCGGCGGGCACGGCGGTGGCCGGTACGGCCAGGTAGCGGCGGGCCAGCCCGGCGAGGGCGGGGAAGCGGTGCGCGTTGTCCCGCCACCAGAGGAAGGGGTCGGTGTCCCGCCGGCGGAGCGGCTCCGCCAGGTAACCGTCCAGCTGCTGGTCCACCTCCGGGAGCCGGTGCACCAGGTCCTCGCCAAACAGCAGGTCGTATTCACTGGGCTGGGGGTGCGCCCGCTCCGGGCGCCGCTGGCCCGCCGGGGAGCCCGGCTCCGGGCGCCGCTGGTCCGCCGGGAGCCCGGCTCCGGGCGCCGCTCGCCCGCCGGGGAGCCCGGCTCCGGGCGCCGCTCGCCCGCCGGGGAGCCCGGCTCGGGCACACCGGCCGACAGCAGCGCCTTGACCCGCCGCTGCAGCTGGTCGCGGGCGCGGGCGCCCAGGAAGCGCAGGTCCTTGAAGCGGGGGTCGAGGAAGGAGGCGAGGGCGGCGGGGTGGGCGAGCAGCTCGCCCTCCTCCTGCAGGTGCCAGCGCTGGCTGATCTCGGCGCGGATGCGGGCGCCCACGGCGCCGGCCGGGCAGCCGGGCTCGGCCGGGTGCTGAGCGAGGGCGGAGACCACGCCGTGCAGGCAGGGCAGCAGGGCGGAGGCGGCCGCGTTCTGCCGCTCGCCCAGGAAGCTCAGGGCCACCTGCAGCGGCTTGAGGACGGGCAGCAGGGCGCCCAGCAGCTCCCACTGCGGCTCGGTCAGGTTGGCGACCGGCGGCTCCTCCTCGCCCTGCTCCGCCCGCTCCTCCTCCAGCGCCGCCCGCACCGCCCGGCGCGCCCTCACCAGCCGCCGGCACATCTCCGCCGTGGTGTCCCAGCGGGAGGCGGTGTCCAGCACTAGCGGCTCCGGCGCCTCCCCGCCGCCCTGCGCCAGGCGGGCGGAGGCGCGCCCGCTCCGCTGGAAGTGGGCGACCAGGCGGCGGGCGGCGGCCAGCGCCCGCTGCACCGCCTCCAGCTGCAGCCCGTGCCGGACGCACTGCTGCAGGGTCCGCCCGGCGCAGCACAGGTGCCGGCAGCCGGGCGCCAGCCGCTCCCCGCCGCCCGCAGCGCCCGGCGCACCCTCATGCACCACGCAGCTGACCGCCCGGCCGGGCAGCCCGAAGTCGGCGAGGGCGGAGCGCAGCAGCTCCCGGGAGGCGCCCGCGCCCGCCCGGCCGGTCCGCAACACGCAGCGCGCCGGGCTCCAGCCGCCGTCGATGAAGTGGGCGAAGACGGTGAGGTAGCCGTGGCGGGCGGGCGTGCTCCAGCCGTGGGTGGAGAGCGCCAGCGAGGGCACGGAGCGGAGCTGGCGCTCCAGCCGCACCTTGCAGAGGGTGTACTGGTGCCGGAGTTGGGCCGACAGCTGCGCCACCGACGGCACCCGGTAGTCGGGCTGCAGGAAGCGCAGCAGCCGCCTGAAGCCGTCCTCGGTGACCAGAGACAGCGGCTGCAGGTCCCGGAACACCATGCCCGCGATCAGGTCGTCCAGCAGCTCCTCCCGCTTCTCGGCGCCCGCCCTGGCGCCCGGCAGCGCCGGCTCCGAGCCGCCCACCGCCGCCCGCTTCACCTCGGGCTCCTGCCCCAGCGACTCGGAGGACGAGGAGCCGTCGTCCGGGAGTTGCCGCGCCTCCAGCTCCCCGAGCTGGTGCCGGCGCCGCAGGTGCTCCCGCAGGCTGGCCGTGCTGTTGTGGTAGCACAGCTGCTTGCGGCACAGGCTGCACTGCACGCACCGCTGGTTCAGCTTCTTGAAGAAGTCCCAGGTCTGCGCCCGGTCCCGCTCCCGGTCCGGGCAGCTCGCCGGCGCCGCCCGCTGCAGGCTCAGCTCGGCCGCTCGGCGCCTCCCCCCGCCGGACACCTGGTAGGAGCGCAGCACCATGGAGAGCTCGTCTGGAGGGAGACAGAGAGAGGGAGAGTGAGGGACAGGGAGAGGGAGGGAGAGAGGGGGAGAGAGGGAGGAGTAGAGAGTGGGAGGGAGGGAGAGAGGGAGGGGGAGTGGGAGGGAGAGAGGGACAGGGAGAGGGAGGGAGGGAGGGAGGGACAGGGAGAGGGAGGGAGGGACAGGGAGAGGGAGGGAGGGGGAGGGGGAGGGAGGGAGAGAGGGGGGAGAGAGGGAGGAGTAGGGAGTGGGAGGGAGGGAGAGAGGGAGGGAGAGAGGGAGGGGGGTGGGAGGGAGGGAGAGAGGGACAGGGAGAGGGAGGGAGGGGGAGGGAGAGTGGGAGGGAGAGAGGGACAGGGAGAGGGAGGGAGGGAGGGGGGGGGGAGAGGGAGGGGGAGGGAGGAAGAGAGAGAACATGATGAAGGAACCAAAGATCAGGAAGAAGATTGAGTCTACAGTTAAAAGGCCATTCGGTCCCTCTTTAATGCGCACTGTCTTTTTACCCAGGGTTGGGAAACCAAGAACTAGAGGGCACAGGTTTGAGGTGAGAGGGGACATTTAATAGGAACCTGAGGGGCAACATTTTCACCCAGAGGGTGGTGGGTGTGTGGAACGAGCTGCCAGAGGAAGTGGGTGAGGCAGGTACAGTAACACTTGGACAGGAACACAGATAGGAAAGGTTTGGAGGGATATGGGCCAAATACAGGTCTGGCTTAGATGGGAATCTTGGTCAGCAGTGACTGGATGGGCCGAAGGGCCTGTTTCCATGTTGTGTGACTCTGCTTCCTTCTGCCCTACACTGACCTCCTCACATCCCTCTCCATCTCACCCCCCCATCAGACCCTTTCATCCCCTCTCCCTCACGGGTTTCCCGTTTCCCCCTGAAACCCGTCTCCATGCTTCACCTGAATCATTCCCCATGGGAGTCGGTTCCACATTTTTCCCCACCAGCCTCTCGGGAGGAAGGTCCTTCTCAACCTCCTTGCCAAACCTGCCGGCCACTGTCCGATACTGCTGACTCCTCTACCCAATCTCACCCACAAACAGAGACACATTCCCTGAGTCCACCTGTCAACGTTCGAAGCTCCCAGGTCACCCCTCAGAAACGGGCTGGGGCTGGATTGGAGCAGAGGCGGACACTGGGGCCGTGAGGGACTCACCTCCAGTCACCCCAGAGCTACAGAAAACTCTCCACATGCCTGGATGGGACCAGCACAACTCTTGAGAAGCTCAGGACAACGCTACACTGTGGTACAGCCTCACACCCCCAGAGACCCAAGTTCAATCCCAACCTCTGACGCTGTCTGTGTGGCGTTTGCATGTTCTCCCTGTGACCGTGTGGGTCTCTTCTGGATGCTCCCACATCCCAAAAACCTGCGGGTCGGTGGGTTAATTGGCCACTGTAAATTGCCCCCAGTGTGTGGGCCGTGGGGTAGAAACTGGGGGAGTTGATGGGAAATGTGGGGAGAATAGAATGGGTTAGCACAGTGTAAAAATGGGTGATTCGTGGTTGGCACAGACTGAGTGGGCCGAAGGGCCTGTACCTGTGCTGTAGTCATCTCCTAAACCACAGCCCAACCTGGATGTGTGTTGCCGTTCCTGAGTTCGGCCCTGGAACTCTCTCCTCAACAGCCAACATTCTTTCAAGTTTGTTTGATGCTGGGAATCTAAAATAAAAACCAGAAATGCTGGAAATACTCAGCAGGTCACTTTGCAGCATTCTGGACTCAATATTGAATTCTACACCTCAATCTCGATCCGAACCGTCAACTGTTCATTCCCCTCCACGGATGCTGCCTGACCTACTGAGTTCCTGTGGCTCCAGATTCCCAGCATCTGCAGAATCTCTTGTGTCTGCACCTTTACGGACTCTGACCTCATGATCTACCTTGTTGTGACCTTCCACCTTATTGTCTACCTGCAATGCACTTTCTCTGTAGCTGTGACACTTTACCCTGTACTGTTATTGTTTTAACCTGTGCTACCTCAATGCACCCTGTGCTACCTCAATGCACCCTGTACTACCTCAATGTAACTGCACTGTGTAATGAACTGACCTGTACGATCGGTGTGCAAGACAAGTTTTTCACTGGACCTCGGTACAAGTGACAATAATAAACCAATAGCAATACCTTGATTTCTCGGTCTGTATCAGTTGTCCATATGTGATTTTGGCTCAGCTTGTTTGTTTTCCTTTTTACCCTCTGGGACTGGTGGACGTGCCCCGACTGACCTGCCGGGCATGTCCTCCTGCTCTGCATTTCACAACTCCCACATTCTTTTGTCTATGTTCTCCTCTCTAACTGCTCCCATTCACCCACTGACCAGATCACCTTGTTAACAGCTCATCCCCATGGTCACCATGGTTTTGCCCCATCAGAGACATCTCCTCCCCACCCTCCCTGCAGCTTCTTTTGTCTCCTTCCCAGTTCTGACGAAGGGTCTTCGACCAGAAGTGTTAACTCTGCTCCTCTCTCCACAGATGCAGCCTGACTTGCTGAGTATTTTAGACTCCCCCCAGTGTACTGAGAGCTGGCAACTGTAGGGGACACACTGAACCATACTGTACCTTCAGTTAATGCAGTGTGGGCATCTTCAACTCCCAGGATGGAGTGTTGTTCCAACTCCTCACCCTCCTCCAGCCGGGCTGCACACTCCCGCAGCATGTCAGAAATCCTCTTACTGCTTTGAGATGTGCGGGTTACCTGGAGAGAATGAACAGAAGAATATCAGTACCTTCCCCTCGAGTCCTGGGGATGGGGAAAACAGGGACACTGAGGGGTGGAGGTTAGGGCTAGTTTACCTGCACAGACTGGAGGTGTCAGATTCACCGTGAGCTGAACCTTGAGCACCAGTGGAGTTGGACCTTGGGGTAAAAGAGTTGAGGCCACAATGTCAGGTGCCTTCCTCCCATTGGGTTGGGGTTTGAGGTGTGGCAGGGATGGGGGAAGGGACACAGCGACCCACTGAAGCAACGGCCAATTGAACAACAGGAGGGGCTGAACAGGAACAGCACAGGAACAGGCCCTCCGGCCCACGATGTTGTGACAAACTAATTAAGCTAATGACACCTAATTAAACGAATGTCTTCTGCCTGCACACGGTTCATGTCCCTGCACATCCACGTGCCTGTCTAAGAGCCTCCTAATTGCCTCTATCGTATCTGCTTCCACCACCCCTGGCAGCACATTCGAGGAACCCACCACCCTTTGTGTAACAGAAAATCTTGCCCCACCCATCTCCTTTGAATTTTCCCCCTCTAGTATTAGATATTTCAACTCTGGGAAAAAGATATTGGCTGGCTACCCTATCTATGTCTCTCATAATTCCATAAACTTCTATCAGATTTCCCGTCAGCTTCCGCCGCTCCGGAGAAAACAACTCAAGTTTGTCCAACCTCTCCTTATAGCTCATAGTCTCTAATCCAGGCAGCATCCTGGTGAACCTCTTCTGCACCCTCTCCAAAGCCTCCACATCCTTCCTATAATGGGGTGATGAGAACTGAATACAATACTCCAGATGCGGCCTAACCAGAGTTTTATAAAGCTGCAACATAACTTCCTGACTCTTGAACTCAATGCCTCAACTAATAAAGGCAAGTATGCCGAACGCCTTTTTTACCGTCCCATCGGTGTGCAGCCACTTTCAGCGAGCTATGGACTTGGACCCCAAGATCAGCTCAAATACCATCTATAAATTTGCCACTGTTGTTGGCAGAATCTCAGATGATGACGAGGAGGTGTACAGGAGTGAGGTAGATCGGCTGGTTGAGTGGTGTCGCAACAACAACCTCACACTCAACGTCAGCCAGACAAAGGAACTGATTGTATTGGAAACCCTCTTACTGCCCTGAGATGTGTGGGTTACCCAGAGAGAATGAATGAAAGAATATCAATACTTTCCTCTCGTGTCCTGGGATGGGGAGAAAAGGGACGTTGGGGCTGTGGACCCCCGTCTCCGAGGGGTGGAGGTTTACCTGCCAGCTCCATCACAGGCACAACCTTCCCCACCATTGAGGACATCTTCAAGAGGTGGTGCCTCAAAAGGCAGCATCCATCACTAAGGACCCTCACCATACAGGCCACACCCTCTTCTCATTACTACCATTGGGGAGGAGGTACAGGAGCCTGAAGACCCACAACGATTCAGCAACAGCTTCTTCCCATCAGATTTCTGAACGGTCCATGAACCCATGATCACTGCCTCTTTACTGCTTTTCTTGGCACTATTTATTTATTTTGTAATCGATAGTAGTTTTATCTCTTTGCACAGTACTGCTGCTGCAAAACAACACATTTCACAACATACAAGTCAGTGATAATAAACCTGATTCCGATCCCGCTGTACATCAACACTGTTAAGGGTCTTGCTATTAACTGTGTCCCTTTACATTTGATCTCCCAAAGTGCAATACCTCATACTTGCCTGGATTAAACTCCATCTGCCATTTCTCCACCCACATCCGCAACTGATCTATACCTTACTGCATCATTTGGCACTCTACCACATCATCCACAATGCCATCAAACTTTGTGTCGTCTTCAAATTTACTAACTGGGAAGAAGAGAAAGGAAACTAAATGCCCTCCTGTCCATGAGCTGCCCCACTGGTGCAGTGCATCTGAATGCACTCTATACACACACATATATATTTGGGATAATGACTCACAGGACTATCAATGCCAATAAGTTCAGTGATCTTCGGAGTCCGCTCCTTGGCACAGGGAATCTTCTCTGTGGTGCTGTCGGCTCCCTGCAGGTTACTGCAATCAGTCTCTTCTGTGAAGTGAATGCGATGGTTGCGTTGCAGATGTAACCGCAGCACAGTGGCACTGCCCGAACAGGCCAGCTGTGAGCCGCACATGTTGCACACAATGGTCTTATCATCTCTCCGGGTGACGTACTTCCAGACCTCGCTAATGGGGGGCATGGCTCTCCATCTGTGACTCCACATCAGCACCGACCAAACAGCCGCATCACTGAAAGAGGGCAATCCCGTCACATTCCCCTGGTGTACATCCGGCGACAACACAACCCTTCAGCCACTGCTTCGTCAGCTCTCTCCACATTCCCTCCTTCCTCACCCTCCCACTTCTGTCCCTTCCTTGCCTCCATTCTCTTCCTCCCCAATCCCTCCATCCGCCTCCTCTCCCTCCGTCATGCTTCCCACGTCTTTTCACCCTCCTCGCTCCTTGATGGTTCCCTTGATCTGGTTCCCTCAAACTCTCCATCTTCCTTCCATTTACCTCTCATAACTCCATCCCTTCCCCTACATCCCTTCTCCTCTGGCCTTACCTCACTCCCCCATGCCTCGTTACTCCATATACGTCCCTCTACCCCTTCTCTAAGCCTGCCTCATTCCCTCCATCTGCCTACTTCACTTTTACCAGATTCCTTCCATCCCTCCTTTCCCTCAACCCTACTCCAATTGCTCCACCTCACTCACTCCCATCGTCCTCATGAACTCTTACACCATCACTCCCCCGTTCTCTCCATCCTCATCATTCCCTCATTCATTATCCATCTCCCTTAGTCCCTCCACTCATCCCTCTTTCTCTGTCCTATCTCGTTCCCCTCATCGACATTCCTCATCCTCTAACTCCCTTCCTCATTTCCTCCACCCCTTCACCCTCTTCCCTAATCCTGTCACCCTCCTCCCCTCCATCCTCCCTCCCTCCCTCATCCCCATTCCCTCCCTCATCCCCTCCCTCCCTCCCTCATCCCCTCCCTCATCCCCTCCCTCCCTCCCTCATCCCCTCCCTCATCCCCATCCCCTCCCTCCCTCATCCCCTCCCTCCCTCCCTCATCCCCTCCCTCCCTCATCCCCATCCCCTCCCTCCCTCATCCCCTCCCTCCCTCCCTCATCCCCTCCCTCCCTCACCCCCTCATCCCCTCCCTCATCCCCTCCCTCACCCCCTCATCCCCTCCCTCATCCCCTCCCTCACCCCCTCATCCCCTCCCTCATCCCCCTCATCCTCTCCCTCCCTCACCCCCCACCCCTCCCTCCCTCATCCCCTCCCTCCCTCACCCCTCCCTCCCTCATCCCCTCCCTCCCTCCCTCCCTCCCTCCTGTTTGCGGGGGTGGGCGGCCCTACCTACACTGCGGGCCCGGACTCTGCGCTGCGGCCGCCCCGACGGACGGACGGCGGTCACCGCGCTGCTCACAGGCCGGGCCGGGCCGGGCCGGGCCGGGCCGGGGGAGCGGGGGGCCCGCGGGGGCCGAGCCCAGGCTGCAGCGGCGGCGACCGGCGGCTCCCGAGTGCCGGCGCCCCGCCCGCGCTCAGCGGGACCGCGTTTTGAAAACGCGCCCGGCCGCCCCGCCTCTTGTCCGCCCGCCGCCGCCGTCCGCCCGTCGCCATCGCAACGCGGCCTACTCGTGGGTGCCGCCGGAGCAGGCCTCGGGGTCGACTAGCGGTTGGTCTCCCGGGGTTATAACGGAGGGGGTTTTAGAATGAGCCGGGGGGGGGGGGGGCTGCGTGGCTGCTGCTCCCCTGACGGGCGGGGAGGGTCGGGGCCGCCGGTGACAGCCGACGATCTGCTGCAGGAGCCGGCGGCCGAGCGGCGTCTGTGGGGGGAAGGACCCGCCGACGGTGGGGCCCGTGGGCCGGGCCGGGAGAGACACGGGAGCCCGCTGCTTGGAACCAGAGTGATCCCGGTGGTTGAGGGGGGGGGGAGGGAGGGGGGGGGAGGGTGAGGGGTAAGGGGTGGGGGGTAGCAGTGGGGGGGGTGAGGGAGGGGAAGCGGTGGGGGGTGAGGGAGGGTAAGGGGTGGGGGGTAGCAGTGGGGGGGGGTGAGGGAGGGGAAGCGGTGGGGGTGGGGGGGGTGAGGGGGGGTAAGGGGTGGGGGGAAGCGGTGGGGGTGGGGGGGAGGGTAAGGGGTGGGGGGAAGCGGTGGGGGTAAGGGGTGGGGGGAAGCGGTGGGGGTGGGGGGGGGTGAGGGGGGGTAAGGGGTGAGGATCTTCACTGGGACGTGAATGGCGAGGTTTGGTCAGTTAGTTTGTGGATGACACCGAAGTTGGTGGAGTTGCTGGGGGGTTGGTGGGAATGCTGCCCGAGGGGAGAGCGAGGGGGGTGGGCTGCCCAAGGGGAGGGTGGGGGGTTGCCCACGGAGATGGATCAGATGGAAAGTTGGGCAGAGTGTTGGCGGTTGGAAGATAATCCCAACAAACGCGAGGTGATGCAACAAACCATCTGCCAGAGGACCTCAGCGGGTTGAGCAGCACCTGTGGTGGCGATTGGGGTGGGGGGCGCAGGGTGGGGGAGGGGGTTAGAGGAATTTATCTGTGAACTGTCAGCACTTCCTATCCCCACTTCAGATGCTGCTCAACCCGCTGAGTTCCTCCAGCAGATTGGTTTTTGCTCCAGATTCCAGCATCTGGTGTCTCCAAGTAGGAGGAGATGCACTTTGGGACATGAAATAGGGGTAGAACATATGCACTAAGCGGTAGGGTGCTATGGACTGTCAATGACCTAAGGTGCAAGTCTAAACTTCCATAAAAGTGGCAGCACGGGTCATTAGGATGGTGAGGAAAGCATATAGTATACCTGCCTTCATAGGTTCAGGCACAGAACAGCACAGGAACAGGCCCTTCAGCCCACAATGTCTGCACTGAACATTATGCCGAATTAAACTAATTCTCTTCTGTCTCCAAGTGATCTGTATCCCTGCATATTTTTGTGTCTATGTGACAGCCTCTTAAACACCTTTGTTGTATCTAGAGTTGGGACTTTGTGCTGCAACTTTTAAAGGGAATCTGAAGGGAAAGTTTTTTTTTATATATGTACACAGCAAGCAGTTGCTATCTGGAACTCACTGCCGGTGGTGGTGGTGGTGGTGGTGGTGGTGGTGGTATCAGATACAATCACTGCGTTTAAAAAGAGATTTGAGATAGGTACTTAAATAGGCAAGGTATAGAAGGATAGGGACCTAATTAGGGCAAATGGGATTGGTGCAGATGGACAAAAAGGTCAGCATAGACCTGATGGGCCGAAGGGCCTGTTTCTGTGTTGTAAGACACAATTCGGTGACTCAACACAAACATCTCAAATACAAAGGTGAAACAAATGTTGGCCTTGCCATCAACATCCACAACAGTTACTTGCAAAAACAGGACAAGCTCAGACTGAAAGGTTTTCACTGTCCACTCAGTAGCACATCCCAGATCTTAGCCACTTACTGTATTAAAAACATCTCCCTCTGGTCCATCTACTGCTCACTGTCAGATCATGTCTTCTAGTTACCTGCTGCACTATTCAATATGATCATGGCTGATCATTCAAATTCAGTCCCCCATTCCTGCTTTCTTTTCATATCCCTTCATCTCTTTAGTTATCAGAACTACAGAAACACTGAATTTTTCAGGAATCCTGCTGGTTTGGCATCTGGGTCACCAGGTTCTGTTTCCTGCGCTTCCTTTAAAGCGCTGGGGCCAGTTTCCATGCTCCTTTTAAACACACCGGGGCCCTGTTTCCTGCAGTTTCTTTAAACTCACTGGAAAATTTATTATACCACTGTGTAGCATCTTAAAAAAGTGAATTAACTGTGTTGTATTATTAGGAGTAATATCCAATAGTTTGGAAAATCTGTCAGTCCTCAGCACTGGATTATCAGAGTTTTACTCCCTGATTATATTTAATAATTTGGCCTCAGCTGCCTTCTGTGGAAGAGAAGTCCACATGGCAACTCTGAAAACCCACCATGATTTTAAACCCTTCCGTCTCCCTGGAACCACCTCTGCTCTGATGGCAGCAACCCAGCCTCTCATTCTATCCTTTTACCTTCTGTGCAGGACTGAAAACGTGTAGCTTCCTCGTGTGGACCCAAAGAGATGTTTCCTGTGGGTGCGATTCGGACTTGGGTATCATTATTGTCCACAGGTGAGAGGTTTAGTTGGGAAGTTGCTGAGATGAGCATTTTATTTCCAGCTTATTTAGTTAATGGAATTTAAATTCCCCAGTTGTGGAGTGATTTGGCCCGCCTTCAGATCCTCAGTCATAATTCAGTGACCGAGATGTCTGAGCAGCCAGTAACACCACTGTGGTTCCTTCTAGGCGCAGCAAGGCTGACAGCTTCCTCACCAGCTGCCCTCTTCCAGCGAGTGATCCTACCAGGGTTTACGCCACCTCCTGTTGTTCACTGGCAGAATGGCCAGTCCATGAGCACCCTCCACCAGATGCACAAGGCAGGCAAGCCCAAGAAGGCACCTCCCAAGCTGGGCCCCACCTTTGGTCGGCCCCAGCTGAAGGGGGTGGTGCTGAAAACCATGATCCGCAAACCCAAGAAGCCCAATTCGGCCAACCGCAAGTGCGCCCGCGTCAGGCTCAGCAACGGCAAGGAGGTGATCTGCTTCATTCCTGGAGAAGGCCACAATCTCCAGGAGCACAACATCGTGCTGGTGGAGGGAGGCAGGACACAGGACTTGCCAGGGGTCAAGCTCAAGGTTGTGCGTGGGAAGTATGACTGTGCCCACGTGCAAAAGAAGAAGTAGTTTGTCCGTCCTATCGCTGGAACCGGGACTGTACGTGGACATTAAATGGTGTTTGTATTTACAATGGAAACAGCTGCTTCCTTTCACTGTTTCTTGTGCCACTTACTCAGGTGGATCAGCCTTAATCTGCACGGATTCTGCCCACCAGCTTGTGAATACTTTCAGTGCTGCTGATGGAACGGGAGAGCATTGGGTCTAGAGGGCCACGTTCCACTCAGTCACACTAGCTCAGAAAGGATCAAGACTGACGTAACCATGGTAGCAGGGCGACACAGCTTGTGACCCAGGTTCAATCCGGACCTCAGGTCTTGTCTGTGTGGAGTTGGACATTCTCCCTGTGACTGCATGGGCTTTCCCCAGTGTTCCAGTTTCCTCCCACATTCCAAGGCCGTGCATTTAATTTTCACAGTAAATCCCCTTAAACCACTAGCGTGCCCAACAGGTTTTGGGAACTGAGGGGAGACATTGGGGATGTGGTGGGAAAGCTGGAAGAACAGAGTTGGTGGCAACATGGGAAGAATACAGTGGGATCAGTGTTAGTGTGTGCGCACCGGCCATTTCAGTGGGCTGATGGGTTGCGCTGCGCACCGGCCATTTCAGTGGGCTGATGGGTTGCGCTGCGCACCGGCCATTTCAGTGGGCTGATGGGTTGCGCTGCGCACCGGCCATTTCAGTGGGCTGATGGGTTGCGCTGCGCAACTGTATGACCATCACCACTGACAGACCACAGACAGATTTCTGTGATGCTCTCCCACTGTCAATGGCATGGAAATGGGGAAAACTATAAAGCCAATTTTTTTGGCCCCTCTTCCTGTGCTGCACCCAGTCCTCTGTGCAGACACTTATCTGGACATCAGGGATGTATGTGGACGTAGAGACCACACCAGCACTGTAGCTATGCATCAGTGACCCAGGTGTTTTATGAGATTCAGGTTACTACATTTGCTGAGATTAGCATTTTAGTCCAGCTTATTTAGTTAAAAGTTTAAATGCCCCAGTTACTATTGAGTGACTTGACCCATCTTCAGATCATCAGTCCTACTGCAGTAACTAACTACCTTGCTACTATGCCCAGTGGTAAATATACCCATGTGTGAGCATCACTGATACAGATTGTGCACTGGTCTGTCACTAACTAGGGTGTACTACTAGTGCATGTCTTTGTCAGAGTTTAACAGTGGGGTACACCAGAGGGTGGATTTGTCACTCTATAACATGGAGCAGTAGGGTAGTGTTGGATATCCAAGCCCAGTTCTAGTTAAAGACATCCAGCTTCTGAAGGAATCAAACTGCCACAATATTTGCAGCAGGATTCAATGGCTAACCCACTCGTACACAATCCCTCAGGAGGTCCCATTCTTTTTACTGAACTGAATTGCACAACTCTGGTGCAAGTTAAACAAAAATGGACAAAGGTATAATGAAACAAAAGGCAGAGGCAAAGGCTCCTTGAAGTAGTAATCTGCCTTTGTAAAGCTAGGCAGAAATAAACAGTTGGACTTTATGGTTGCCAGCTTTAGTTAAATATGAACAGTAAAAAAGTGCCTAATTAATGTAATCTGAAGTATTAGGTAATGAAAATAACTAAATGGATTGTTGCAATTACCACCCCACGTGCAGGGCTTGCGGCTGATTTAACAAGCTTGGGCTTAGAGGGTGTGCTGACTGTCTTAGAGGGGATTGGGTTGACACTTGTGTGAAGCACAAGCCAGTTGGGGCAATGACTTGTTTTCATGCCGTAGAACATGTTGATCATATTCCCTTACCTCCAATATTTCCTCTACCTGGCTGTGGGTCATGCTGTGGTCTGTGCCTGGCTGTAGTCCTGGCACAGACCACCTGACGTGTGATGGAACCTCAGAAACTTAGCTTTTCTCCTGTGACAAGGATGCTGATGTTGGCTGTGAGAACCTTCTCTTACAACATACCAAACATTGAAAGGCTTGGATAGAGTGGATGCGGAGAGGATGTTTCCAGTCATGGGAGAGTCCAGGACCAGAGGGCACAGCCTCAGAATAAAGAGGACATCCCTTTAAAACTGAGATGAGGAGGAATTTAGCCAGAGGGTGGTGAATCTGGAATACATTGCCACAGATGGCTGTGGAGGCCGTCACTGGGTATATTTAAAGCAGAGGTTGATGATTAGTAAGGGGTGTTGAAGGTTACAGGAAGACAACAGGAGAATGGGGCTGAGGGAGAAAAGGTCAAGTTGCAGAGCAGACTCAATGGGCCAAATGGCCTAATCTTGCTATGTCTTACGGTCTACAACCACTCACCATTTCTACTGTGCAAAGGCCACTGTGGGCTGAAGTTACAATGAACCTGATCCAGCCCTCACCCAACATGAACAATGGTCAGGGGACGAGTTATACAAACATTGCAGTCCATTCCCTGCTTGAGCAGCATCCCACCTCATGACCCAGTTAACTATTTATATAATACTTTAGTATAACATACCAAGGAGTTTAAGTGCATGATCAAAAACTAGTCCTGATTCATAAAGATAAGTGTCCAAAAGCCTAATCCACAATACAGGTTCAGAGAGCATTATGGGGGTCAGGGCCCAGGCACCAATAGAGAAATTAAAAATCAGTGAATTGGAGGAAAGCAGGAAGCTTGGAAGGTTGTTGGGGTGGAGGTGGTTAGAGAGGAGGTATGCTTTCTCAATTAAAAAAAAAGGGACAGAATTGTGTTCAGGGACTTGGAACCAGAGAAAGTCAGGACAAGGATAGACCAGTTTTAGGGAGTAGAACGAAGGAGCTCAACTCTAACTGCCTTGGAAATATCCAAGTGTGGGTGAAAGTTTCAGCAACAGACCAGTCAAAGACAGGCAGAGTCAACACTATGGAAGCTGGAGATAGACCACACATTCCAAACTGTCACCAAGCCTGCCCAAAGTTCAGTTTGGTGTTAACAGACCCAAGATTGCAAACAGTCCATTTCAGTCTCACATTATTACTGGGGTTAAGTCAGTAATTAGGGTTTAGCAATAACATGTGACTTAATTAGACTGAATGCAACCTTGGTGTCTGTTAACCCCAAAATGATCCTCAGACCACACATGCAAACCACCAAGACCAAGGTGTCAGTCTCCCCAATGTTTAGTTGGAGTAGATTGTCTTGCCTCCAGGACCAGATGAGAAAAGCCTGACTGTCAAATCCTGGAAAGTCAAAAATAAATGAAAGACATGAGTGACTCATATCCCGAGGCTTGGATCTGATTAGCAATCAATGTTAAACCATCCTTACTAACAGGACTCATCAGGTTCTGAACTGGAATACTTGTTGAATCCAAGTTTGGTTCCTCTCTCATACTCTGTGCTCCAAATGGGTTAAAATACTCAAGTGGATGCATTACTTTTGAATTTATTATTGTGCTTTGATCCTTCACTGAAGAAATTCAAATCCCAATAGGAATTTTTCTTTCTAATAAAAAAAAACAGTAATCAAGGGAAAGAAATGAAATCCCTTATGTGCTTGGGCTCAGGTAATTAAGGCCAAATTAAAATTCCTGTCAAAGTGTTTTATTCCAAGATCATTACTTATTTCTTCACAAAATCTAAACTGAAGAATCTGGGTGACTGCAGCATCTTCAATACAGAGTACAGCACAGGAACGGGTCCTTCAGCCTACCATGCCTGTGCTGACAATTATGCCAACCCAAACTAATCCCATCTGCCTGCATGTGGTCCATATCCCTCCATTTCCTAAATGTTTAATGTGTCTGTCTAACTGCCTCTTAAATGTTAGCATATCTGCCTCAACTACTACCCCTGGTAGCACTTCCCAGGCACCTACCATCCTATGTAAAAAAAAATTGCCTTGCAAATCTCCTTTAAACTTTCTCCCTCTCACCTTAAAGCTATGTCCTCTAGTATGTGACATTTCCACTCTGGGAGAAAGACCATCTACCCTATCACATAATTTTTTTTTATTTTATATATTTATATATATTTTTATTTTATATAAGTATATATATATATATTTTATATATATATATATATACACACATATATATACATATACACACACACACACACGTATCAGGTCACCCACCCTTCAACCTCCAAACCTCCAGAGAAATCAATACAAGTCCTTCTAACCCCCAATGCAGGTTGTGTCAGCTACAGATTAGTCAGCCCCACCCCAGAGATTAAAACACAAAGGAGGTGGTGAGGAGGTCAAGGCAGCAAATGCTTTTCATAGAGGCAGCCCTTTGACCCAACTGGTCCATGCTGACCACGATGCTCATCTAAGCTAGTCCCATATCATTCTAAACCTTTCCTATCCGATGTACCTCTCCAAATAACTTTAAAGTGTAGTTAATGTACCTGCCGCAACCACTTCCTCTGGCAGCTCGTTCCATATACAGACCACTCTCTGTGTGAAGTTCTCTCCCCTCTCACCTTAAAACCAGTTTTTGATTCCTTTCCCTGACTGCATTCACCCTATTTATGCCCCTCAATTTTATACACCCCCATGGTCACCTCTCAGTCTATGCTCTGAGGAATAAAGTCCTCACCTGCCCAACCTCTCCCTATAACTCAGCCCTCAAGTCCTGGCAACATCCTCAAATCTTCTCTGCACTCCTTCCAGCTTAATGACATCTTTCCTATAAGAAGGTAACCAAAACTGTACACAACACTCCAGGTGTGGCCTCACCACTGGACGTTAACATGTCGGATGAACTGCCCTGGGCCCAGCACATAGATACAATCACAAGGAAGGTGCGCCAGTGTCTTTCTTAGAAGGTTAAGTAGGTTTGGCTTGTTGCCGAACATTTGAACAAACTTTTACAGATGTAATTTTGAAAGCATCCTGACTGGTTGCAACGTGGTCTGGTAAGGCAATTTGAATGCAAGTTGCAGAGATGAGTGCACCTCGACATCAGTGGCACATCACTCCAACCAAAGGCATCTAGACAAGCCGCTGCTTCAAAGCAGCATCCAAAAGATCCCCATAATCCAGGCTGTGCCATCTTCTCACAGCTCCACACCACCAGGTTCAGGAACAGCTACTTCCCTTCAACCATTTTCTTGAACCAACCAGCACAACCCCAACCAACATCAGTAGAGCAACACTATGACCACTACCATGGACTGTTCTTTTGTTTTACTTGTGTCCTTTGTATAATTTGTTTTTCTTGTGAATGTTGCATCTTTAATGCTCTGTGCCTGTGATGCTGCTGCAAGTAAGTTTTTCATTGCACCTGTGCACACGGACTTGTGCATGTGACAAAACTTGACTAATTTCTTGTACAACTGCAACATAACATCCCAATTCCTATACTCGATGCCCTAACAGAAAACTAGTGCATCAAATCAGAGACATGAGATTCTGCAGATGCTGGAATCTGGAGCAACACACAAAATGACAGGTCAGGCAGTGTCTATGGAGGGAAATAAGCAGTAAACGTCGACTGTTTATTTGGTTAAATAGATGCTGCCTGACATGCCGAGTTAGAACCATACTGCACAATACAGGCCCTTCGGCCCACCATGTTGTGCCGCCCTTCAAACCACACCTGAGACTATCTAACCCCTTCCTCCCACATATCCCTCTAACTTAAATTCCTCCATATGCTTATCTAACAATCTCTTGAACTGTCCAACGTATCAGCCTCCACCACCACCCTAGGCAGCACATTCCATGCACCAACCACTCTGGGTGAAAAACCTCCCTCTGACATCTCCCTTCAACTTCCCCCCCATTACCTTAAAGACACGTCCTCTTGTATTGAGCATTGGTGCCCTGGGAAAGAGGTGCTGGCTGTCCACTCTATCTATTCCTCTCAATATCTTGTATACCTCTATCATGTCTCCCCTCATCCTCCTCCTCTCCAACGAGAACAGCCCTAGCTCCTTTAGTCTCTCCTCATAATCCACACTCTCTAATCCAGGCAGCATCCTGGTAAATCTCCTCTGCACCCTCTCCAACGCCTCCACATCCTTCCTATAATGAGGCGACCAGAACTGGACACAGTACTTTAAGTGTGGTCTAACCAGAGTTTTGTAAAGCTGCATCATCACTTCTCAGCTCTTAAACTTGATCCCCTGACTTAAGAAAGTTTATGGGATGTTAGCTTTCATAACTACCCTATCTACCTGTGAGGGGACTTTCAGTGATCTGTGGATATGAACCCCCAGATCCCTCTGCTCCTCCACACTGCCCAGAATCCTGCCATTTACCTTGTACTCCGCCTCGGAGTTTGTCCTTCCAAAGTGTACCACCCCACACTTCTCTGGATTGAACTCCATCTGCCACTTGTCAGCCCAGCTCTGCATCCTATCAATATCCCTCTGTAAGCTTTGACAGCCCTCCACACTATCCACAACACCACCGACCTTTGTGTCATCTGCAAACTTGCTGACCCACCCTTCCACCCCCTCATCTAAGTCATTAATAAATATCACAAAAAGTAGAGGTCCCAGAACCAATCCCTGTGGGACACCACTAGTCACAGCCCTCCCACAAGTGCACTCCCTCCACCACAACCCTCCGCTTTCTACAGGCAAGCCAATTCTCCCTGCCAAGCCTCCCTGGATCCCTTGGCCCCTGACCTTCTGAAGAAGCCTACCATGCGGAACCTCGTCAAACGCCTTACTAAAACCCATGTAGACCACATCCACTGCACTACCCTCATCAATCTTCCTGGTCACTTCCTCAAAGAACCCTATCAGGCTTGTGAGGCAAGATCTTCCCTTCACAAAGCCATGCTGGCTGCCCCTAATCAGTCCATGATTCTCTAAATGCTCATAGATCCTATCTCTTAGAATCCTTTCTAACAGCTTACCCACCACAGATGTAAGGCTCACCGGTCTGTAATTCCCTGGACTATCCCTACTACCTTTTTTTGAATAAGGGGACAACATTCGCCACCCTCCAATCCTCCAGCACCATCCCCATGGACAATGAGGACTCAAAGATCCTAACCAACGGTTCAGCAATCTCCTCCCTCGCCTCACGAAGCAGCCTGGGGAATATTCCATCAGGCCCCGGGGACTTATCTGTCCAACACATCCTCTCTTAATATCTACATACTCACCAACACTGTCCTCAGCATCAAGACCCCTCTCCTTGGTGAATACTGAAGAGAAGTATTCATTGAGAACCTCACCCACTTCCACAGCTTCCAGGCACATCCTCCCACCTTTGTCTTTAATTGGACCTACCTTTACTCTTCTGCTCTTCATGTACGAGATAAAAGCCTTGGGATTCTCCTTAACCCTACTCGCCAAAGCCTTTTTATGTCCCCTTCTCATTTTCCTCAGCCCTTTAAGTTCCCTCCTTGCTACTCTATATTCCTCAGGAGCCCTGTCCGACCCTTGCTGCATACACCTTATGTATGCTGCCTTCTTCTTCCTAACTAGTCGTTCCACCTCTCTCGTCACCCACGGTTCCTTCACCCTGCCATTCCTTCTCTGCCTCACCGGGACAAATTTATCCCTAACATCCTGCAAAAGATCCCTGAACATAGACATCTCCATAGTACATTTCCCTTCAAAAATGTCATCCCAATTTACACTCCCAAGTTCTCGCCTTATAGCCTCATAAATCACCTTTCCCCAACTAAATATCTTCCCGTCCTCTTTGCTCCTATCCCTGTCCATGACAATTCTAAAGGTTATGGAACAATGGCCACTGTCCCCCAAATGCTCACCCACCGATAGATCTGTCACTTGTCCTGGTTCATTACCTAAAACTAGATCTAATATGGCACTCTCTCTAGTTGGCCTGTCAACATACTGTGTCAGGAATCCGTCCTTCAGCATAGTGTTTGTCAGTGCAGCAAATGCCTTCTTCACCACCCTGTCTACTTGTGATGCCACTTTGAGAATTATGTACTTGTACTCCCAGGTCCCCCGTTCTACAACAGTTCCTAGGGCCCTACAGTTCACTAAATACTGTGGTTTGATTTTCCAAAATTCAGCACCTCACACTTACCTGGATTGAACGCCATTCCTCGACCCACCTGATCAAGATTCTCTTGCAATTTTTTGATAACCTTCTTCACCATCACCACCAATATTTGTCATCTTCAAACAGACTAACCATGCCTCGTACATTTAAATCAGAACTCATCCTGGAGATAGTTTTGAATTTGCTGTCTGCCAGAAATGGGGGAATGAAAGTGCAGAGAGAACCCAGCTTTAGGAAGTTATTCAGTTATGGTACAGATCCAAGAGCATTGCCCTCGAAAACTACAAACATATAGCCACCGTTCCAGGGTAAATAACTAGATGTCACTGCAGCAGGGATTAAGGCATTTTTTTGTCCTGTTACTTTCACTGTCCAAATTATTGTGGACTTTTTGGGAAAAGAATGATTTTTGTACAAGAATTATCTTTATACTACAATAGACTTTGTATAATTTATGTTTAATTTGTTTTTCTTGTGAACATTGCGTCTCTAATACTATGTGCCTGTGATGCTGCTGCAAGTAAGTTTTCCATTGCACCTGCACATACCTGTACTTGTGCATATGACAATAAACTTGACTTTAAGAAAGGTCAATTTCAGAAAGAACACCAGGTGATGGAGAGCTTCCTTCATCTGCTTCTTCCTCAAAATAGTGACAACAGAAGTTTAGGATTGTAATCCAATTACAACATCTGAGTGACAACATATACATCCTCTTCCAAAGAACTGCAGCCTGACTGCACAAAACCTTCGGTTCTTGTCTACCCTTGCATCAGTTTAAAGAGCAACATTTTCCTGACACACTACCCATGCTGACTTGGTTTAAAAGACTACTTATTAATGCTCCAAACAAATTTAAACAAAATTGTTGACTACCACAAGATTTGGGCCGAAAACTACAGATGAAATAACAATGATTCCACAGTCTGCTAACTACATGCTAGTCAGTCGGGAGTATGAATGCTGTCACTAACATTTCTAATGGCAGAAGGCATCAAACCTACCTCTGGAGAGTTTCCAATCTGGGAAGTCCAAATATTTCAGTTTGCTGTAATAAATATTAAAGCCTGCCACTTTCCTTGTGGCCTTATGTATCATATGAAAGATAAATATTTAAAATGAAACAAACCTATTAAGCAGCAGTTTTCAATCACCACAAGAATTTGGTCTTGGCAGAACAAAAGGTTACTGCTGAAATATTTTCCAGTCTCACATTACACTGTCCTTTCACAGAGCAACACTAGTTCGGAATAAAATCTGTACAGCCAGCTGGAGAACCAGAATATTGCCCGATAAATATTTGTTCAGTCACTTCAGAGCGATTCCAGCCCATGGTCTCCCCATCTTCCCCCCCATCCACACCCTCCCCTTTCTGCACTTCTACGTGGCATCCTTCTCCCTCTGATAGAAAATAAATCCAGGGGCTGATCTTGGCTCTGAAGAAACACACAGATGTAGGTCTCCACTGCAAAGGGAACAAGACAGCCTGTTGGAAACTCGATCAACAGCAAGGGAGTAAAATTTGTTCTCGAAGCACCAGGTAAAGCAGGTTGCTGCAGTGACTGTGGCACAGCAAGCAGAGCTGCTGCCTCAGTGCGAGAGATTGGGATTCAATCCTGACTTCAGATGCTGTCTGTGGGGGGTTTGCATGTTCTCCGTGACCAGGTGGGATTTCCTGGATGCTCTGATTTCCTCCCATGTCCCAAAGGTGTACAGGTTGATAGGCTAGTTAACTATTAATGACCCCTAGAGTAGGTGAGTAATAGAATGTGGGGGAATCAATGGGATTAGTGTAGGATTAATGTGGATGAGTGGCTGACAGTCAGCACAGACGCTGTGGACTGAACAGCCGTCTGTGCTGTCTCCTTACGTCTTTACTTCTCAGGTGGCCAAATCTCAAGCTGAATGGTGGCAAGTTATTCAACTGCAAAGACCAAAGGTCAATAGAGTTCTCACTGATTCAGAAAACCCAATATGGCAATACCACCGACAGAAATCAGAAGCAGAAACCCCCATGGCTTTCCCTTACCCTGGAATGCAGAGACCAAAGACAACCAACACCACCACCTGGGTAGAGGTCAACAACTCAGATCAACTAACCCAGTACACGCACTGGGTTGGGTTTGGCTTATTGCTCCACCTCTTCCGGAGTAGAGGCCATAAACTGCAGTTGGTGGAGGGAGAGATTCCCAGATCTAGTTAGGCTATAGGTATTACAGAAAATACAGTGCTAGAAACATTGATTGGGTTTGGAGATCAGGGTGAAGAAAATGGCATCTTCTAGAATGCTCATTTGCCAAAAGGAGCTCTCTCCAATAAGCATTTACTTTATGGAGATGGATCCCACTTTAAAAACAGGTTTGTTAAATCTGAGAAAGCACATTCTGTTAACTGAGTTAATATGATCATGCATACAGAAATCAAACATCTCAATAAAGAGCTACAGCAGGAATGACCCCAAAAGATTTGAAGATTGGTGAACAAAGTGGGCAAAGCACCAGATGTCCAATACTATTTGGTAGATAATTGCAGGATATCCACAATGCCAAATTTTTCTTAAATTAAAAGCCTCGAATCATTTAAGAAAAATCAATTTTCATGTTTGCGTAAAAGGTTTCCATTCCTCCCCATTGCAGAAGCTATTGGATTTTCGGTTCCCCTCCCACCCCTGCCAGAGATCAGCATCCATCTCCACTCAATGCTTAAACACTCATGCACAACATAGCAGATGCAAATTTCAACAATTTGCATTTATAAAGAGCATCTAAATGAATCTTTTGCAATTTGTTTACAAATTTAATGAACCTCTTCATAGTTTTAAATCTGTAGATGCCAGTGATAAAGTGCATATCTAATCTCCCATTCTGTGCTCAATGTGCTTGCGAGAGGGTAGCAGTTGAAGAGGAGACAAGCTTCTTTTTTTGATCAGGATCAGAAACCAGCAAGCACCCAAAATTTAGGCTGTGATTTAAAACTGACCAAACTTGCAGCTGTGGCCTATAAGTAATTACTTACATGAACATAAAACAGGACAATGCAAGTGGGAAAAAAAACTGCAACACTTGTGCACTTTTGGATATTTATTGTTTAGTAAGAAAATTATTTTCGTGGCATCAGACAGAACACAAAGGGATGTCAGAACGTTACACCAGAGCAGAGATTCCTGGTTTCTTTAAGAGCCTCAGCCTGCATACGGGTGGATTTCTTTGAAGTTTAGCAAATGGAGTCAAATTCCAGAAACTAGAAGGACAAAAAGGTTCCCAATTTGTCTCAAATCTTTTTTACCCAAATGAACAGGTGTGTGGAGTGCCTTTCAAATTTTATTCTACAGAAGCCTTTTAATCCAAATTCCATTTTAACTGGTGAAAATTGAACTTTCTCTCCCCCCCCCCCCCCCCCCCATAAACACAACAACAAAAGTAAATGTCTGGGACAGTCCTGTTGTATTTCTCTCCCCTCTTAAGCAGCCATTTCAGACAACCAAGATGGCAAATGTCAACACATGGGCTGAACATAGTTGGTAGCACAGCTAGGCCCAATTCTATTCACACCCAACACCCAGACTGGCTCTTACCAGGAAAGCAGAAAACAGATTGATTGGGAAGTGTAGGAAGCCTGTTGTTAATTGCTCAACTAGGAACTAATGCCAGCTCATGGACAGCCAAGGTTGCCATGGGTGAGGTGCAGTTACTGGTGGTACTTTGATGCTTCTTGAACAAGACAGAATCATGCAGCTTTAAAATCAGGCCTCTTATATCCTTATCTGATGCCAAGATGAGTGGTCAGAGGTAAGTGAATGGCTATACCAGAACTAAACGACCTGCCATCCATTACCCAGGACTTGAAGTTATGTGCAGGAGAAAAAGGGCCCCACAGTTCAGTGATGCCCTCCTTGAAATGGATATTTTCCAACACATTTAATTGCCAAGGTGCTGAGAGAAAGAACAAGTGAAACCTTAGAAACCAGGAATGAGTCCGTTCCGGTCCTGGGAAAGCAAATATTTAAGGAACAGGCATATTCCAAAGTTTGGCTATTAAATTTCCCCTCCCTCCCCTGCCCAGCAGCAAACACCTAGCTGCTACAGATCTAAAACTTTTCAACACCAGCTCCAACGTTGCTTCAACATTCCACTATTTCTTTATACATCAAACCCTCCCCCCTCCCCAAAACCCCTCCAATTCTGTCTTGAGAAGTACAACTTCCCTTTTACACGAGGAAGCAAACCTGCTGCAAAGGCATTTAAAAATAATAATTGTGTAATAGAAAAATGGGTTACTTAACTTGTGTTTTAAACATGTATCGTAGCTTGTAAAAAAGGGTGAAGCTTTAAACACAACAAACTTTAAATGACTTTGGTTTAGATGTCCATCCACTTTGATCCATTCCAGATCTTCAGCCCAAAAATAGTGACCAAGTTCACCAGATGCCCTGCATTACCTGCACCACACTTCAGCAAGGTACAAAAGACACACAACCTGGTCACACCTCGAAACAGTCAGAACAGGAAAATTCTTTTGACCTTCATTTTTAAAAGGATATTTCTGGTTTTTAGAGTAATTCACTTCCCAGTCCAGTCGTGGAAAAAGTGTGTACACCTTTGTCCATCTCAGCACCAAGTTCATTCAGGCCCAGCTCAGGATCCACTGAATGCAAGTCACAAAATTTCATTCAATCCGAGTTATGTTGATAGACTTTGAATTCATTTCTCCGGTTCAGACAAACCTCCAACTTGGTGTTAGAGTTGAATGAAATCAAAAACCCCAAACTTCATACATTTAATTACCGTCTTTAGGAGGTTTAAAATGTTTGAACTGTTTAAAGCACCAAAATGCCCATGCATTGATTTTCAAGCCAGACAGTATTTTAGCAACACAAGATTGGAAAATGCTAACAGGAATCAGGAAACCCTGCACTCTAATGAGAGATTTACTTTAGCACAGTTTATTGTTTCAATTGATCAGGTAAATGATCTAAATGTTGCCACATTTTTGATTCACAAGGTATGAAATGGAAACAGACTCAAGTGATTGTTCAGGTTGACAAGTTACTTAAAGCCATGCACCACTTGCCTTAAGAGGCCTGTACACACTAGCCCCCCGAGCACACAGGCTACAACATATGCTGTACAGATGTTTAAACAGGATTGAACCACACAGGGGGGCCTGCCCCTCTACACCCAGCTCAAGTCTCTAATTTCATGTTATACTAAAACAGGAAACTGTTGCCATGGTAGCATCCTCATCAGCTGTACAGCAGTTGATACCCAAAAAGACCCAAACTCACCAATACACCCAAGGTGGTGAAGTGGGCTATTTATAAACCTAGTCCTTATTTTGCTTAGTCTGTGGAGAGGGAGAAGGGAAGATTCCTTAATACCGCTGGTCAATACTAACTGACTACAATAGGACGAAGCCAGCAAGTCTTGAAACTTAAGCAGCAGAAGTGTGATACTATTTGTGCGGTTTAGTCCCAGACTGCCTTGAAATTAGCAAGGTAACTGTGTTCTAATTTCAGACATAGCTACAGGATTTCTCAGTGAAACGAGTGATTCAAGGTTACTTAAAACTGGAATTCTCAAGATAGGAGGCAGCCCATCTTTCATCAGACTCCAACTTTAACCAAAAGGTGCAATATTTCTGTTTTTGGCTAAACACATAAATAAGCAGTGTCATGGGACATACTAACATTTGGCATTACCTTGCATTATTGAGGGCAAGATATTCCCCAAGCTGTTCACTGGCAGCCCTGTGACAAAACCACAAATCACTATGGCCTTATGTTTTTATATCTTCCAAAAACAAAAAACCGTGACAGAGAAACTATTAAAATGGTATTAAACGTACTTGAGGTTTGGTCATGACCTGTAGCATTAACAACCCTGTCAATAGATCAAAATGAACAAAGCATTTTACCCAGGGTGGGAAGGGTTAAATTAGTGACATGGGTAGCAGTTCTTATTTTTCTACCTTTTAATTCAGCTAAAGACGTTACATAACACAGCCCTGTGTCCTTCTTCCCCAGCTGGTCACAAGTCAGACCTTAAGAAGGCAGCAGACAAATCTGTCGGGGGCTACTTTGTTGACTAGCCAGCAATGAGCGGCAGGAGTCCAACTTCATGCAGAGTTCAGTTGTGTAGGAAGAGGGGCAGAACTGGATGGAGTTGAGAAAGTATGAAGACCATGACTTCAAAGATCAAGCTCCAGATAACCTCACTGTTCTGGCACATTTACAATGTAGGGGCTGTGGCACAGGATGAGAGTTACAGCTAATTTAAGAGGGAGGAAAATAAATCCAACTGAACTGTAAAGCCCCTTCATGCAGTTTGTAACATCTAGTTATGTTTTGGAGGATGTACACTGGACTTGCATTCTTACAGGAACCAGCTACACTTCCAATTTCACACAGCATTAACAGAAATCTATGCCAAATGCACTAGTTCAGCAAAGGCTGACAGAAGCTAAACACATGCCTAAAATTTATAAATTTATCAAGTTGCACATTTAAACAAACCCAAGTGTAGGCATGCTCTTGCATAGCTGATGTAGCATTCCCAGTACCAAACAGTGCAAAGAAATGACTTCAGTACCCAACTGCAGCCCTGGACCATCATTGGTAGAGGTAGCACAGAAAACAGCAAGAGATCTTTTGCCATAAAGCAAGCAAAACAAAAAAAGACACCCCTCTCCAACTAATGCACTGGAGCACTGCAACCAAAACAGTGAGGGTGTCTCACTTTCATGGAATGACAGGAGTTTAATACCAAAAAAAAGGCAAATGAAGTGGGAACACCATCTCTTACATTCTTTGCTTATAGAGGATAGCTCAATTTCCAGTGGTTTTTGGATGGACAAGAAAAGGCCCTTTGAATACACCTCGAAGGCAAGATAAACCACAAGGAAATTAAAAGACAAGCATCTGTGAACTCTGCATTCTGACTGGTGTAACAGAGCCCAACTCTTTGTCAAACTATCGGGCATCCACCCTGGTTTAAAAATGTGCCCCTGGCATTTGTTATATAAACATTATCAAGAATACAATTCCTACAGCTCTACAATGGGGGTGGGTAGAAGAGGAGTTGTTGCAAAGAAATATTTTGTGCTCATTCTAAATCTGAAGGTAGAAACCTCAACTGGGATTCTTCATGCTCTGCAGAATTTTATACAAAATTATATTTTTGGTTCAATATGTCAAGGAAAGAAACTCAATTAAATCTCTCACTTTGCTGATTTTGGAAGTTAGCAAAGCAAATAGTTTTGCTAAACCTAGAGCAGGAACCTGGCAACCGGAAAGCATGACCATGTATAGGATGATATGGCATCCCATTAGAGTGGATTATTTGAGAAATAGACAGAAATAGATTTGTGGTTTTCCAATCCTGCAGCTACTTTTTCCTCAAGTGAATTTCCACCAGCAGGTTCAGGGTAGTCCTTTCCCACCTTTGGTACAAACATCACTGATCAAGTTCATTAAAAAGTGTCCAATTGTTTGAGCTGGTCATCCTACCCTTGTACACGCCTCTTCAAGACGACAGCTTGAAAGTAATTTCTTACCAGATGAAGAAATTTAGAATAATTCCCTTGACCAGAGTGACAGAACCATTAAAATCCAAAGTCATTTAAAGTCATGCTCGTGTTATATATGCCCCCTCTCCCCTCTTAAAATGTAAACACATAAAAGTCCTTTACTGAAGCCACAAGACTCCAGGCAAAAAATGTGATTCATATAAACAGGCCCTTATAGCACTGAAACCCTTTCAAGAATTATTCTCACTTTTCCATACATACATTTACTATATACATGAAACCATTTTTCTTTGAACATACACATTTCCCCCCTCCCCCATTCTGTGCCTCATGCTAGAAAATTATGACCCATGAACTCTTAAATGTAACTAAGCAACTGGGAGAGTTACAAATACACGACTCCCCAATACCTTGCTCTGTTAACTTTTTCAACAAAAAAGAAAGATTCTTTCCTTACATCATTTCAAAGAAATATCATGTTCTGAAAGCACCATCACTACAGAAGAACTCCTCGGTAGTTTGTCGTTGGTACAGAAGTTGCATTTTGTTCAATGACAGGAGATGCTGTACCTCTGGATAGAAGCAGGACTGATTTTGCCATAATTAGCCTACAATCCCATTGATAATTATTTCAACGTTAGCAAATGAGAAAGGCACAAAGAGGAACAATGCCTGTAAATACAAAATATCCATGCCCACTGGACTACAAAACAGTTCTGTATTCAGGTAGCAAACACTGAAAGTGGAAACTATCAGCTTGAAATAATTTGGTGAACACTCTCTTCATGGCCACTTGCTGGGTGCCAGAATGAACCAGCAGCTGCAAGTCTTTCCCTGCCACATCACTGTTCAATAAGCCAGTGTTTGCATTCTCCTACCTTGCCCAGAGCTACGCAAAACCTGGTCTGGCAGCTCCAAATCAGCAGAATTCACCACAGGTGCAATGGTCATAAATGTACATTCATTTCAGTCCTACAAGTTGGAGGAAAACCTTCTAGGTTGGATGCATTGCAGGTACTTTTGCAGGTTGGATGCATTGCAGGTACTTTTGCAGGACCAAGGTAGCAAGATTTTCTGCTGCTCTGGTACAAGACCAAGAGTTCAGGGAAGTAAAAAAAAGTTCTACTCTCAGTTTCACAAGGTTAATATGCAATGACAAGCTCCAAATTGAGGGAGATGGCCAGACACAGGTGAAAAGGCACTGGAAGGGGGGGGAGTCGGTGGTGTGGAATGGAGTATATATTGGCCTGGTTTATGCTTTAACAGGATTGAAGTGAAACACCGTCAGCTGGTTGAAGTTCAACCACTGGAGATTAGTCACCTGACAATCCTTGCATTGTTTATCAACTCCCAGATGTTGCTGCTTAAAACTTCACCAGCCAACCAGATGCAGGACTTTCTTTCCAAAATTTACACCACCATGGAGTTTCCATCTTTTCTCAGTGTTCTAAGAATCAGCCAACCTTTTCCAAAAGATCAAGGTAGCCTTCATGAAATTTGAAAGTAAACCAAATGCTCTAACAGTCCATGGGATAAGTGTCAGAGGCTCCTTTAGAATCCCAGTTGTCAACTCAACCAGGGCAAGTGGGTGGGGAAGTAGAGAGGAGAGGGTGGTACTTCAGAGATTCTATTGGTGGGGAGAAGTGGAAACCATTGCCTCCTGTTACAGATCCACAATGTAGAAAATTGGACAAACAGTATTAACCACAAAGCACAAGAGTAAATTCAGTCCAAACAGTGCTAACTTGGAGTTGTGTAGATGTATTTTTGCCATCAATACAAACACAACTGCACAGATATAACCCTAGAAAAATGTCAGTTAATTTCCCATTCTCTGCAGCTCCTCAATGAATATGCTGGAGCAGTTTTGCTAATGCAACCATTGTGTTTTATCTAGTAATGTGTGCTTCAGAACAGAACATCTCTTATATAGTTTAAACTTTCTTAAATGGTTAACTTGCTTTCATCACTTTGACCAGAGATTTTAGGTTAAATTAGTGATAGACAGATAAACACCAGACCTGCACTATTGCCAAGTACTGTATGCACCGGTACCAGACCTGAATGATACAGTAACTAAAGCATACAGGTTTCTGTTAAGACCATTGTAACGTCAGCCCAAGAGTTCCCGTCTCTCCTCCGTCATGAGCACTGCTCAGCACCACACTGTCAATCACTAATTTCATGTTAGTTCCCAGTTTTCTTTTAAATTAAGTTGAGCTAAATGAGTTTTGTACCGGTGCTGAACCTTTAACCAGATGGATACTGAGAAAAAGTTAAAATAAAAAATATAATGGAAAGCAGACTGAAACTACTTTGGGTATCAGTCTGATTCCCCTGAGGTTAAATAAAGATCAGCGAAAATATACATTGTAAGGTGTAGTGACCCCATCAAACATCAGTGGCATTTCCTGCAGCTGTTGTGTAATGTCAGTCTCTCAATGAGTGTTCACAAGCGAAGTACAGCGTACTAAATAGTTGACGTCTTGTCCACTCCATCTGTTAAAGTGAAAGGAAATGATTTCAGTGGTATCAATAAATGACATTGCCATAACCATTGGTTCTTGTCTAAGCTCGCCTCCACCAAATCTGAGCACACTACAGATTTACGGCTCACATTCCCTTTGTTGAAATGGAGCGTCAACTCTTAGCGAGATCTACGACACTCCTCGTAACACATTCTCAAAGCTTGAGTTAAAGCACAGCATATCATAATGTTCCTTCATACATTTTTTAGTCTTAAGTGTCCTGCATTTAACCTATATTGAGAAGCCATTTGCAGACATTGGGTAACCCAAATCAAAGCATAAATATTGCATAAAATCCACGTCATTATAAATCACAATTCACACTCACTCAACCACGAGTTAAGAGCTCAATGGCAAAGATTTAATCAATTTATCATTGTCTTACTCCAGCTGACTGAAGGGAAATTTATTTTTTTTTACAAATTAACAAATTTTGATGTTTAGTTTGAGAAAAAAACCTCATTGCATGCCTTGGTATTCAGGATTTCTCAGCTGGTGGGTTGTGTGCAGAGGAAGCTTTTATTGTTCAGCACACACACTTGCTACAAAATAGATTTCAATATTTTCAAAATATGGCTTCTGACAGGCCCTTTGGAGAATTCCATCCATGCCTCAATGGTGGGGGAAACTATTTTGTTGTCACTTAACTTAGGATATGTCGAATACATTCAGATACAATCCTTGTTGTTGAATATCTCTAGAATACCCAAGGTATTGTAACAATCTCCCCAAACAGGAGTTATAGATAAAACCCACTTGTCATGCAGTTATTAAAATTTCCCCTTAGGACTTTTACATCTTCATCAGGGTGATGTTACACCAAAACTAGCGTTTTTTTAGATATACAGGATATGACCATCACTGGCAAGGGCAACATTTATTGCCCAAGTGCCAAGGTGGTGGTAATAAACCAGATTTTTGAACCTTCACAGCCTTCTGGCAAAGGAACGGTGCTCTAGGATTTAGTCTCCAAACCAATGAAGGAATGCCAATATTCCCAAGCAGGAAACCTGAAGCTGAAGCTGCAGGTACAAGACTTCCTTGCACTTGCTACCCTTACCCTGCTCCTCAGTAGGTTTGGGAGGTGCTGTCAGAGGCCTAGACATAACTGAAGTGTATTTTGTAGGTGGCACAGTGCTCTGGTGCTGGAGGAAGCAAATATTTAGGGTGAAAGGGCACCAATCAAGTGGGCCTTTTTTTGCCCTGGATGGTACCAAACGTGTTGTTGTCAAGTAACTCTCCAGGTGTATGGAGTTTTCTCCCAACTACACTCATCACTTGTGTATTGTAGATGGAGAGACTGAGGAGTGATTTGGTGAGCCATTTTGTGTAAGATACCCAGCTTCTGACTTGCTCCTTTAGCCACTGTACTTATATGGCTGGTCCAGTCAAGTTTCTGGCCAATGACAGGGACATACAAAAGTGTAATCCCAAATTCTATCTGCTGCAAGAATATACCTCCCTTCCCAGAGCACTTTCCACTTGGTCCTTAAAATTCAAAGTGGAAGCGATGGTGGAAGACACTTACCTCCTAAGGCATGCTCCGTCATACTGAGGCAAAGAGACTCCAGTCTTGTGTTAATCTCTGGTTCAGTCACTGGCACTTGACATTCTGGTAAAATAGCACAAAGCCTCAGTAAACCAAAACACAATGCCAAAACCATCCTGTCCTTTAGTTTCTTCGGTCAAAGGCTGCTGATAGCTCTGGGATTTCTTCTTCCAGTGATATTAACAGCCATCTTTTCTGGATGGAAGGAAAACTGAGGGCACTCAGTCACTTGGAATGCTTAAATACAGCCTAATCATGCAACAGAACACCTTTGAAAAGTGATTAGATGTGGTAACCCCGAACAATTTTACTTTGCTCTATTCCTAGCTATCTTTATGCTCTGAGATTGTGGCTCATGATCAGTTACAAAAATCCAACAACTTTTCCAGCTGAATGGGAATTACAGAATAATTCAAAAGGCAGTTCAGACCTGCTCCCCTATTCAATCCCACAGCAGATACACATAGCTGCTCCCCTATTCAATCCCACAGCTTTTTGGTCCAGATTTTCACCTGATCTGCATATCCTCAGATTCCCAGAGTATCCAAACAAGTCTCTCAAAACTCACCAACAGAACATCTCCATCCCTCTGGGATACAGAATTCCCAAGATTCACAACTCTTGGTATAAACAAATTTCTTACTCCTTGTCTTCAATAGCTGACTGCTTATTCTAAGATTACATTCTCCAGTTCTTGACTCTTAGCATCCATCTTGTAAGTCTCCCTCAGAACTTGGCTCATTTCGCCTAGGCCAGTAAATTATAAGCAATTTATTCCTCAGTAGACTCCCTACATTGTGATACAGAGCTGTGTAGCAGGTCACCCAAGTGGTGACCATTCATTTGCTGAATCAGGGTGTGAGGAATAAAAACAAGTTTTGCTAACATTCCAGGTCAATGACCTGCTTATCTCTGCAGATGTCTTGCATGTTGAATATCTGCATTGTGTTATATCGCAGATTTTCAGCATCTAGAGTTCTCCCCCTCCCAAAGTCAGAGGAGTGGTCGCAAAAGAAAAGCTCTGTTTAACTTAAACTTACTAACAGTTAAATGGTAAATTTAAAAATACTTATAGCATCCTTTATTTCTCTTAGACATTGACTGTTTCTCTTTCCACAGATGACGTGTTTCAGGAAAAGTGTCACGCAATGGAAGAAGTGATCAGAAGCTGAAAAACTACAAACCTGACTGCTGGAACATCAGGATGGCTTGAGGAGAGGTGTGCACAGGGAGAGAGTATGTCCGTTGCACAGAGCTGCGACTTTGACTCGGCATGCTATTACTGCCACCAGGGTTTGCAAACCATAGGTTCTGTGGGAATAGAGAAGACATGTTTATCTCACAGCACTGATGAATTTCCTCTTAATAGATGCCTAGAAATTATCAGCTGAAAGACCATAATCCATTTGCCTTCTTACATTTTAGCAGTCACACAAAGCAGTGTTATTAATGATAGAACTTAGTTGCCATAGCTTCCTTAATGCTGGCATCTACAACACCAATACTTGAATTCCTTTCTGTCCGTGGATACATCCAGCTCTTTGGTATTTCATTCTACTCAATGCAAGGTTAAACAATGGATGTTGGTGGAATAAATGACAGTAGAGCTCAATGGAGCTTTCTCAATCAGTCTCCAGCTGAGCACTACTCAAACGATTAGGGTACAGATCCCATTAGACTTTAGCCAGAATTGGCTACACTAAAGCACTGTTTGAACTAACTTATGCTGAACACCATAAGCACTTTCCAGACAGTAGAACCAGTGTACATCAAGACCTTTTCACTTTGCAGGTTCCCACAAATTTTACTCATGGCCAGGAGAAATATACTAATACCCCCTTCTCTGCACTAGTAGCTGTCAAACAGCTTCGTCCCCACAGCTTCCAGCAACACTGGGGAATGAAATGTTGTTTCAGATACCCCACAAGAAGTTTTAACACTGTACATGCATTATTCACATCTCATACCAACCCACCAGTGGACTCAATCATTACATTCTGTGCCCATGATCATTAAAGCTGCTGAATAGAAGATGCCCATACTCATTGCATAGAAGATCCTAATAATCATGACAAAAATGATTCCGTCAGTACAACCCAGATTGAAATTTGGGGTACATGAGATGAACTTCCTGAACGGCCCACCCAATTCTGAAAGTAACTGCATTGAAACGAAACAGACCTCCCAAACTTATTGCTTTTGCACACAAACGCTACTTTATGGGGAATATGTACTGACCTGCCTGCCTTGGCTTGCTAGTGGATTAAGTGTGTGCCTTGGAGAAACACCACCCAGGTTAGCAGCAGACGTGCCGATCAGACCCATGCGGCTTGCAGAGAGACCCCGTGGAGGTACCTGGAACGGCCGCTGGCCTCGTCGGCTCAGGCCACCAACCACAGAACCGGCTGTGGGAAGGGAACTGGACTGACCAAAACCCCAGCTGGAAAAAAAGTGCAGAAAAAGTTTTTGAATACAAGCATAAAATTGATGAGTGCAATGAATGGCAATACTTCTCTGGTCAGGAGTAGCATTGTCAAAGCCAAAATTTATCAAGACATCTTTACACCTCTTAAGAGGTTTTTTTTAAAAAGCTCCTGCAGCTGTTGACTTTTGCTGGCGCAACAGGTGCCCCAAATTTCTGAGCCGAATCCTCTCCTGCAAAGCTCCCTCACATGTACATGCTACCATCTCAGGATTAGTGAGCGATTTCCTGTCAGTGGAGAACGGATGACTTGGATGGCTGCTCCAAGTATGACCAGTCAACTCAAATGCAAACCAGATTTTAAAACTCACTTGAAATACATCATTCCCACTTCATGGAGGGACACTTTCACCTGCTTCAAGAGTTCACATTAACACAGCTATAAAATTGAAAGTCAGAATGACTATGCTGTTTCTAAATGAATTACGTGTCAGCTGTGGACCTTCATGGGCCAGAGAGCTGGGTGTCAAATTCCCATTTGAGACAGAGCACAAAACCTAGGCCAGCAATCCCAGTGTGGTACTGATTAGAGGCTGCACCACATGGTGACATTTTTTTTTCCCCCAATGAGACATTGAAATGACACTTTGTTGGTCCTTTCAGGTAGGTGTATATGATCCCATGGTTTTTGCAGTGTGGGGGGGGGGGGGGCAGAGGAAGGGGGTGACATGGTCAGGAATGAAATCACTCTGGGGTTCTTTACAATAATACTCTGAAACAGGTCATTGCTTGGATTAGAGAGTATTAGCTACAAGGAGGAGTTGTTTCTTCTAGAACACTGGAGGCTGAGGGACAACCAGATAAAAGTATATAAAATTATGACCATCTACCTTATCTGTGTCAGAGTCTTTTCCCCAGGGTGGAAATGTCAAATACTAGAGGGCATACGTTTAAGGAGAGTTTAAAAGGAGATATGCAATACAAGTTGTTGTTGTAGTTGTGCTCCCCTCTCTGCCCCCCCACCCCTTCCCTCTCCCCATACACAGTGGGAGATGCCTGGAACAGGGTGTCAAGGGAGGTGAAGCAGATACCACAGCAACATGCAAGAGGCATTTAGCCAGGCACACGAACATGGAGGGACAGGGATATGGATCACATGCAGGCAGATGGCATGAGTTTTGACATCATGGTTGTACACGAAGGGCCTGTTCCTATGCTGTACTGTTTTATGTCCTATTCTAGTTAATGGCAAATTTCTATTAGATGGAGCTTACTGCGTACAAATTGTCCATGGTAACTCAACAGTATAAAATGACTATACTCCAAAGTTATACATTTGTACGATGTCATTTGTTATACCAAGGTAATGACAGGTGCTGTATAAACTTTCCTTCATTATTCACTACTTGCAGCAGAGATGGCATATTTGAACTTTGAAACAATTTAGTCACTGAAGTGCAACAGAAACAAAGGCTTAAAACTCACTTTTGCACTGCTGTTTGTTTCAACAAACTGTTTAGAAAACAAACTTGCATTAGTCTGAGATAGAAAGACAATCTTCTAGCTCTGGGTTCTTTAAAAATGGCAAGCAGAGAACCAGATCCCATTTTTCAGCGAGTCTCCCAATGCATTTCACATACTCCTGATATTCATCATAATCTCAATCTCAGTGGTGAGACAGTAGAGGCATTCTACTTCCATAAAACATGGATTGAATCTCTCTGCTGAGGAAGCCTTCCAGATAAATAAAAGCTGGCATAGATAGATCTGGTATAAGTGCTTTAGACTCTTACATTTTAATTACAATAAATTTAATGGCAGTGAGCTTAATGTAGTAATTGAAACTCACTTCCGCTCATAAAAATGTCATTTGTTCTCACTGCCAATCAATTATCCTATAAATAGTAACAAACTATAGTATTCATTAATTTCAAGAGTCAGGTAATGCATGGCTTGGGTGTGCCTGGATTTCACAGAAAGCCCAACAGATGGCACAGATTCAATCATATGCTGCTGTAGGATACAGTTCCAGTCTGTTACAACCAACCTTTAGATCATAAATATTTTTGAAATTTGACATGTAGCGCCAGAGTATTATACAGGATCCAGATTAATGACTAAATTATAGTTTATATTGCCCACTTATCCCTTTCCATTAGTTTTAAATGGAGCAAATTAATGCAAAAATTAATATTTCTGATTAGTTCCAGCTTATCACAGACATACCAGTCTATTGATGTTTTCTAATCAGAATTTGCACTTACTGGAAGAGATTGGGAAATCCAAGACATGGAGTCATTAATGAAGCAGAGGTGTAAAAATCCAACTGAAAGCTAGTGTCATACAAGCACTGATTCAGGATGCCAGTAGGGCCCTCAAGCTACTCTAACATTCAATAAGATTGTGGCTGATGCAATCTGTGTCTCCCCTTCCTATGATCTCCCCATACTCCAACTCCCTTTTAATTAAAATATTTGTCAATTGTCACCTTGAATATATTCAATGATTCTACCACCAGAGCTTTCTGGGGCAGTTTCCCCAAAGATGTACAACCTTCAAGAAATTTCTCCTCACTTGTTTTAAATGGACCAACAATCTGCTGGAGGAGCTCAGTGGGTCAATAAGCATCTCTGGGGAGGGGGTGGGGAACAGTTAATGTTTCAGGTCAAAACCTTGCATCAGGTCAAAGTTAATTCCTCTCCCCCACACAAATGCTGAACAACCTGCGGAGTTCTTCTAGCAGATTGCTTGTTGTCCCAGATTCCAGTGTCTGCAGTCTTGTGTTTCCATCTCCTTACAACTGCTTCCCCTGCTTTTAGATACAACTACTAGGGGAAACATCCTCTCAGCATCCACCTTGGCAATTCCTCTTATAATCCCATATATTTCAACAACATCCTCTCATTTTTCTTATCTCCAATGAATGTAGTCCCAATCTGCTCTACTTTTCTTCACACTTCAATTCTTTCACTGCAGGAATCAACCCAGTGAACCATCTGTACGTGGCAAGTACAGGTCTTTCATAAATTGGGCCTTCATAAACTGGGGCAGACCGTACATCCATTCTAATAACATATGGAGATGAAATTATGGAATACTGTACTCCAGGTGAATCCTCAGTACCCAGCACAGCTGCCAGCTTCTTGTCATTCACTTAATTTATATCCTCTTCATGTCCTTTCCACAACTTGCTATTCCACTCAGCTATGTACTCTAGCCAGACTTATTGCTGATACAAAGACGAGGCCCAGCACCCCACAATGACCGAGTCTGAAAACGATCCATTTGCCCTGACAGTTTTCAGTGAGTCAGCCAATCTTCTAGCCATGCTGATATATTATCCCATCTTGTGGGGTAATCTTTTACACGGCACCTTATCAAACACTCTGGAATCCACATCCATTGTTCAGTCATCTTCACCCCCATGCCATCACTCCCCCCAAAGCATCCTCAAACTACTCCAAGTCTATCAAACACTTTCCATTATCTCTGCTTGATTGTCTTATTTTCTAAATGTCTTGCTTCATCTCAATGGATTTCAGCATTTTCCCCCCCAATCACAGACGTCAGGCTAGTTGGCTTTGTCTCCCGCGAAGAAAAAAAAAACAAACTGCTGCAAGAACTCCAAGAATGCCATTGTTTTATTAGTTACCTGGAGTTGCTTTCAGATTAGCACCAGAGATTTCAGTAGCATAGAAAACTCACCTTCTCTGGCGAACACCTGGCATCTCCAATAAGGCTTTTCTAGGAAAAGACCTCAGCAGCTTAAATACCTGCTGCTTCCACGAGAAGAGTCTTTTCTTCTGTGTTTCAGTAAATGCCTGGAACCAAATACACAAAGATGAGCCCTGGGAAATGTTGTGGAAGAGGGACATAGTTCACTGAAAGTAGTGTCACAGGTAGACAGGGTGGTGAAGGAGTTTGGCAAGCTGGCCTTCAGTCATGGTATTGAGTTGCAACCTAACGCAGCAGTTGTACAAGATGTTGGTGAGGCTGCACTTGGAGTCTTGTGTATAGTTTTGTTACAGGAAAGACATCATTAAGCTGGAAAGAGCACAAAGGAGATTTACAAGAATGTTGCCAGGACTCAAGGGGCCAAGTTATAGGGAGTGATTGGGCAGGCTAGGACTTTATTCCTTGGAATGCAGGAGACTGAAGGGTGACCTTATAGAGGTGTACAAAATCATGAGGCATAGAAAGGGTAGATGAACAGTCTTTTTCCCCAGGAAAAGGGAACCAAAAACTAGAGGCCATAGGTTTAATCTGAGAGGGGAAAGATCTAAAAAGGGACCCAAGGGGCAACTTTTGTGCAGAGGGTGGGGAATGTGGAACGAGATGCAAAAGAAAGTGGTCGAGGCAGGTACGACAACAAAATTTAAAAGACATTAGGATAAATACGTGGAGGGGAAAGGTTTACAAGGATATGGGCCAATCACAGGCAAATGAAACCAGCTTAGGTGGCCACCTTGGCTGGCATGGACAAGTTGGGCCAATGGGCCTGTTTCCATCTGTTTTCCATTCTATGACTAACTGATGATGCATTAATTCAATGCTCTCTCCAGTTGTTCAAACGGGCATTTTAAAAAAATGAGTGCGTGTTCCCAATACCTTGGCCAACATCCCTGTCAAATCCATCAACAACAGATTTAGTAATTTTAGTGTTGTGTGCGAATTGGTTACTTCAAAAAAAAATGGTTCCTTGGCTGCAATCATTTTAGGAGGTACAGAAAGATGCAACAAAATTGCAGATTTTTTCCTCCCTCCTCCATCTCAATTGCTACAGGTGGAAAAAGGTGTTTAGATACAGGATCAATGCCCTTTTCACTTTGGTTTCAGGAGAATCATTTGACCAGGTGGAACAGAAAAACCATACACCATTACCACACGACAGTGATCTCCATAACATACAAGTACCCACCTCATGTGCCAGGCACTTCTCTAGGAGCTGCAAGTAAGAGCTTATATTTTCTTCATCTGGCCTGGACACTAGCAGCTGAGTGCAAACTTGAGGAAAAAATTACAACATGTTAGAATCTCTGCTCCCTTGAACCAACACAGAAAACATTTCCATTTCTCTCCCCCACATTTTTTAGCACACACTTTAATTCTCCATCCTCCTACACTGTTCCAAAGCAGCTCAGCAGAAGCTCAAGGAACCACTCCCGATCTTCTGACTGAGCACATTTCAGTTTTCTGGACTCAGTGCTGTACACAATTTTCGATGATCAGACATTCCAGTTTTGTGCTGCACATCCCCCATCACTGCTTTCCCTCCTCTATGGGTAATTTCAGATTCAATCTACTTATGTTGCCCCCAGCTCACACCTCTACCACCACCACTCGACTCTCCTGCTCTCCCTTACCATCAAACCTTTGCTCTCTTTCCATCCCTCCTTGCCTTTTGCTGCAACTTAACCCTCGTTTTATCTTACTTTTCTGCCCTGATGAAAAGTCATCAACCTGAAACATTAACTTTCTCTCCCCACAGATACTGGCTGACCTGCTTTGTGTTTTTATTACCAAATACAAGATCAATTGCCTTTGACCTACATTTAAAAGTATTCCATGTTTCTTGAATTCCATTGTTACTGAGAGAACTGGGTGGGGAAAAATACAAGATCAGAGGACTAAGTAAATGAAATAATGACTAATAGCTTAGATTGCAAGAATGGAAAAGTAGGATGAGCTGGGGAGGTTCTAAGAAATAACCAGTGTTCAAGTCAGAGCAAGGAGTCTCGATTTCAACACAACAGCATGAAATACAATTTAGCCCATTAATTAAAGGATGGATAGCTTCCAGAGTCTGTGACCATGTTTGTACTAAGAACATTTAATTGTTTTCAAAACCAAAAGTTAAGGCTTCTCCTCCACCCCCCAAAAAGGAGGTAATCATAAAACTTCAATTGATAAGACAAACATGGATCAAAATCCCACTTCATTCAACTATTACTCTCCATGAAAAAAATGCCAGTTTCTGTTTGCAAATGCTCAGGCATGTACCGAAGCCCTTTTGAGGACTGATGGCTTAAATAGCCCAAATGCAAACTGTTAATAATGGAGAAACCAACCCAGCATGCTAATTGATCTGTGATCCCCACAACAAATTGGAAAAGCTAGCCCCACTACATCTGGGCACCAACATGGAGAGGGTACAAGATGAGGGACCAATGCCAAGAATCTTAGGGTGGAGAAAAAGAAAGCAAAACACAACTACAATTCAAAATCCAACTAGAACAGCTTCAAAACTTTCAGTCTCGGCATTTTTGTTCCCTGATGCTTTTGGAAATTCAGGAGCAATGTTAATCATATTCAACTTTCCACTAATGTAGAAGTTAGGAACTAACCTTTCCCCATGACTCTGGTGAACTGTCCAGGAATGTCACCTTCAGATACAGGGGCTGCTGCGGACTCTCCATCACACGTCGAGGGACTCTGGGACTGAAAGCCATCAGATGTCGATTCCTTCTCGGCAGGTGCTTTGGTTGTTCGGCTGTCTGTTCCCAGTCCAGTTGCGTTGTTGGAGTTATTGGAATCTGTGTCATGTCCCTCTTTAAGGGTCATTTGAGGTGGGGTATAGGCTTTGATAGGAGTTATAATTATTTGTTGTAGCTCCTGAAGGGCATTTCGCAGGTTTCCTCCTTCGAGAATATCCTGTTAAGAGTAAGCAGTTCAACCCAGTGCCCACTAGATTCCTTGCATGATGCACTATAATCATTTTCTGTTTGTTAACATCTTACATTTTGAATTCATGTCAGCCGTCTAACTGCAGGAAAAACACTGGGCCAGATTCCACTGATAGCTAGTCATGATTTGGTAGAGAATTATCAGTTAGCTGAGTCCACATATGGGAGGATAAGTCAGATGAATGCATGGCTAAAAGGATGCAAGGGAGAGGGCTTTTGATTTCTGGACAACTGGGCAATTTCTGAGAAAGGAGAGACCTATACAAGCTGGACAGGTTGCATCAGAACTGAAATTTTCAGGGAGGTTAGCCACAGCTGCTGGGAAGGTTTAAGCTAATTTTGTAGGGGAAAAATACACAGTTGATGTACAGTTGCAGGGGAGGCAGAGTCAAATACAGAAGGAAACTATCAGTCCAATAGGCAGAATAGAATTGTTTTATTTGGGGAGGGGGTGGGGGAGGAGAAGGGAAGGAGATGTTGGGAGGAAAGGAGGAAGAACACACAAAAATAACGATTGGAGGGCAAAGAGGGAAGGGGGGGGGCATGAAATATTACTGGCAAAGTTAAGGAAAATCCCAAACAGTAGGACCCATTATAGGTTAAAGTGGCAAGCTGTGAGTAGAGCCAGAGGATGTAGGCGATATCTTAAATGAATACTTCTCATCTATATTCACAGAGAAGGACATTGTATCTGGAGAATTCTGGAAGGAGGACATTAAAATTCTAGAACATTTTAGTATTAATAAAAAGTGGAGTCAGAAATCTTGGCAGGTCTACAAAGTAGATGACCCCCCCAGGCCTGATGTTTCCTAGGCTACTGTGGGAGAGAAAGGAGGTGAATGCCAGGGGCCCTGAGATATTTAAACTTTTGCTGGCTGCAGATGCAGTGCTAGATAACTGAAGGACAGAAAATGTGAAATGTTTAGCCCACCAAGGAAAGGATAAGAGAGGAAATTTCAGGGTTGCAAATCTATCAGTGGTAAGGACGTTATTAGAAAATTGTGAGGGACAGAATTAATCTACACCTGGAAAAGTAGGGGTTAATCAGAGATAATAGGCACACCTTTATTAAAGGAAGATCCCATATTACCAATGTGATTGAGTTTTTCCAGAAGTAACAAAGTGCACTGATGACAGCAGTGGACCAGTGAGACCTTTGACAAGGTCTCATTCATGTGGTAAACTAGCCCTGAAAGTCAGAGCCCATGGGATCCATGGCAAGTTAGCAAATTGAATCCAAAATCTGCTGGCAATAGGATGCAGAGCATGATGGTGGACTGTTATTTTTTTAACTGGGTCTGTGACTAGTGATGTTCCATATAGATCACTGCTAAGCTACCTACATTTACATCCAAATTATGTACAAGGTACAATTAGTAAATTTGTAAGTGATATGAAAACTGATGTGGTTGGTAGTGAGGAGGATAGTCTTAGGCTACAGGATGATATTGGTTAGTTGGTAATAAGGGCAGAGCAATGGTAGATGGAATTTAATTCTGATAAGTGCAAAGTAATGCACTGTGGGAGGACTAATAAATGGTAGGGTCCCAGTGAATATTGAGGAACAGAGGGACTTCGTGTACAGGTCCCAAGGATCTGAAGGCAGCTTTTATTAGCTGGGGCATATGGCAGCATAGTGGATCAACCAGCAGAACCACTGTTTCACAGTGCCAGAGACCAGTGTTCAATCCTAACCTCAGGTCCTGCCTGTATGAAATTTACACACTCTTCATGAAAGGTTTAGAAGGTTATGGGCCAAACACTGGCAAATGGGACATGTTGGCTCGATGGGGCATCTTGGTCAGCGTTGACCAGTTGGGTCAAAGGGCTGTTTCCATGCTGTATGACTATCACTGCATCACATCCCAAAAATGTGCAAATTGGCAAGTTGATTGACCACTTAAATTGCCCTAGTGTGTAGGTGGCAGAATCTGAGGGGGCACAGGGAAGGAGTTGATGATAATGTGGGGAGAATAAAATATGGGGTTAATGTACAATTAGTTTTAAGGGGTGGTTGATGGTCAGTACAGACTCAGTGGATCGAAGGACCCATTTCCACACAGTATGACTCGGGGGGGGGGGGGGGGGGGGGGGTGGTGGTAATGCTGCAACTATACAAAACATGTACTACTGTGTGCCGTTCTGGTCACTACACCATAGGAAGGACATAACTGCATTGAAGAGGGTGAAGAAGAGATTCACGAAGACACTGTTTCAGTTATGAGGAGACTGGAGAAGCTGGGTTTGTTTTCCTTGGTGCAGAGGAGATTGAGGGGTACACAAAATTATGAGGGCCAGTTCACCTTCCCCAACACAGCAAAAGGTGTCTAAAACTAGGTATAGGGTTTGGCAAGAGGTTTGAAGTGATTAGATAATGAATTTCTCTCCACTCGTGGTTGGACTCTAAGGCTGCAAAACCAAGTGCTAGTAAATGGGATTGGTATGGATGATTATTTGATGGTCAGCATGGACATGGTGGGCAAAGGGCCAATTTAATAGTTGAGTAGTGGATCATCCAGTGAGGCTATATGGGTGGAACCTAGAAATAAGGGGATGATCACTGATGGGATTTTACCATAGGCCTCCTAATAGCAGGAATTAGAAGCAAATATTGAGAGATCACAGATAGCTATAAGAATAATAGGGTTGTAATAGTAGATAATTTGACTGGGACTGGCATAGTACCAAGGGCTTGGTGGGGCTGGAATTTGTTATGTCCAGGAAAGTTCTCCTGCAATATGTAGATGGCCCTACTAAAGGGAGAACACAACCTCCTATTGGGAAATAAGGCAGGGCAAGTGACTGTAGTGTCATTTGGGGAGCACTTTGGGACCAGTGACCATAATGCTATTAATTTTAAAAATAGTTGTGGAAAAAGATAGGACTGATCCACAAGTTGAAGTCCTAAACTGGGGCAAGGCTAATTTTGATGGTATTAGACAAGAACTTGCAAAGGTTGATTGGGAGAGGCTGTTTGCAGGTAAATGGACATCTGGCAAGTGGATGGCTTTTAGAAGTGAGATAGGGAGAATTCAGGGCCAACACATTCCTGCTAATGTGAAGGGCAAGGCTGGCAGGGTTAGGGAACCCTTGTTGATGAGGGATATTTGACACTCTGGTCAGGAAAAAGAGGCATATGTCAGGTATAGACAGCTAGGATCAAGCAAATCCTTTGAGTACAAGGGACATAGGAATACACATAAGAGGGAAATCAGGAGGGCAAAGAGGACATGAGGTAGCTTTGGCAGACAAGGTAAAGGAGAATACCAAGAGATTCTATATTAAGAACAAGAGGGTAATTAGGAGAGAATAGGTCCTTATAAGGATCATTGTGGTCGTCTGTGTGGAGCCATAAGACAGGCAAGGTTAATATTTCTCATCTTTATTTACTATGGAGGTGGTGGTCATGGAAGCCAGCAAATTCAGGGAAAAAAATAGTGATGTCGTGAAACATATCTATATTACAAAAAGGGGTGCTAGTGGTCTTAAAGCAAATAAAGGTAGATAAATCCCCAGGGCCTAGGCAAGAACATTGTGGGAAGGTAGGGAAGATATTGCATGGGCCCTGGCAGAGATATTTGTATCATGGTTAGCCACAGGTGAGGTACCAGAAGACTGGAAGATAGCTAATGTTGTGCCTTTATTTAAGAAAGGCTGCAAAGACAAGCCAGGGAACTACAGGCTAGTGAGTTTAACAGTGATGGGAAAGTTACTGGAGGGGATTGAGAAATAAGATCTACTTTCATTTGGAAAGGCAAGGACTGATTAGGGATAGTCAGCATGACTACACATGGGAAATTGTGTGTCTTGTGAACTCGACTGAATTTGTTTTTGACGAGGTGACCAATAGGATTAGAGGGCAGGGTGGTAGATGTCATCTACACAGCAAGGTCTTTGACAAAGTCCCACATAGTAGGCTGCTCTGGAAGGTTAGATCACATGGGTTCCAGGATGAGTTAGCGAACTGGATACAAAATTTTCTTAAGGGTAGGAATTACAGTAGTGGAGGGTTGTTTTTCTAGATTGGAGGCTCGTGACCAGCAGTGTACTGCAGGGATCAGTACTGGGTCCACTGTGATTTGGCATTTATATTAATGTTTTGGATAAGAATGTAGATGACATTGTTACAAGTTTGCAGATGATACCAAAATTGGTGGTATAGTGAACAGTGAAGGTAGTCTAATATTACAACAGGATGTAGATCAACTGGGAAAGTGGACTAAGGAATGGCAGATAGAGTTTAACTTAGACCAGTGTGAAGTGTTGCAGTTTGTAAAGTTAAACAAGGGAAAGACCTGCACAGTAAATGGCAAGACTGGAAAGTGTTGTCGAACAGAGAGATCTGGGGCACAAGTACATAGTTATAAGAGTTGAGATGTCATGTTACAGCTGTACAAGATGCTGGCGAGACCACACTTGGGAGTACTGTGTGCAGTCTGGTCACATAGCTTTAGGAAGGAAGTTATTAAGCTTGAAAGAGTGCAGAGAAGATTCACAAGGATGTTACCAGGACTGGAGGGCCCAAGTTATAAAGGATAGACTGCACAGGGTGGGCTTTTTTCCCTGGAGCATAGAAGGCTGAGGGGTGACCTTAAAAGAGGTACATAAAATCATCAGAGGCATTACCTAAGTAATGGTCAGTCTTTTATCCTCAGGGTATAGTAGTCTAAAACTAGGAGAGGAAAGATTTAAAGGGGACCTGAGGGGCAACTTTTTCCAGAGGTTAGTGGTACATGGAACGTGCCAGAGGAAAGTGTAAAATGTTACAACATTTAAAACACATTTGTACATGGATAGGAAAGGTTTAGAGATATGGGCCAAATGCAGGCAAATGACATTAGCTCAGGTAGCCAACTTGTTCAGCGTGGACAAGTTGGGGCTGTTTCCGTCTGTATAACTATGACATGAATAGGGAGCAGGAGCAACAGAAACATTCACAGTCAAGTAGGCAATATTCACAACCTGGGCTAGCATCTGATGATCTTATAAGCAAGAAGCTGAAAGCCAGTTTGCATTGGTGATTTTATCTGCAGGACCAGGAGGAAAAAAAAATCCTCAACTCACCTTTTCTAATGACTTCAGCACACCTTGTCGTTCACGCAACTTCTGAATGCTCAGAGCTATTTTGTGCCGTGCTCCCTTTGTGACATTCTGCATAAGAACACACTGAGTGAGATGTTGCAGTAGAGAAGCAAAGATGAGGGACCATGGAGAAAATGAGAGAAGAAAAGGATTAAGATGTCTTGCTACCAATTCCCAGCCTTATCCATTGGGTGACACAGTGGCTCAAATCCTAACCTCCAGTGTTGTCTGGAAGGAGCTGGCACATTCTCCCTGTGACTGCACAGATTTCCTCCAGGTACTCTAGCTTCCTACCACATAAAGGTGTATGTTAAATGGCCACTGTAAATTGTCGCTAGTAAGTGATATGTAGGAATGTGAAGAGATTAAGTTGCAGAGAAATGGGATTGATCTCTGAGCCAGCAGACTCCATAGGCTGAGAGCCCTCCACAAAAAGGGAAATAACAAGCCTGGATGGAAGTCAGACATGGGCTTGTGTGGGGCACCTCATCCCACCCCCAGCAGCAGCCAGGATCACACAGAATGGTCACTGATATTCTGGAGGGCTATAGGCAGCTGTAGAACTATGCACCACAATGTTACCTTTGGTGGATAAGGGAGAGGGAACTAAAACAGCACACAATATCACTTACAGAAACTACACTTCTTTTGAAGATGAAGATACCTGAAAACATCTTAAACACTTCAAAATGAATGATACAAATGCTTACTAATAAAACTCCAGGTACATATCTGGAATTCACTCATTATATCCTCCTGGTTTATAATAAAAACTTTACACCATATTTCAGTTCATTAAACTTAATGTAGACAGTCAATAAGCAAACAATTTTGATAACCCATTAAGGGAGAGAATGAATTTCCACATTATCAACAAACCTGAGATTCCAACTGGTGTTCAGTCAGAGTCATCATCTCTTCATATGTTAGCTGCGAGAATAGTGATGCATATTTGTGTAGTCGAAGACTTTTTAACCAAGTGGGCACATCTGTGATAAAAATGAGAAACCAAAATCTTACTTCAGAAACATGGAGGTAAACTACTTTTGGCTAACTATTTATAGTACATATTCCTCTGACAGATGTTTTATAATGAGTATTTCCATTGTATAATGGCAATTACAGTTACACCAAAATGGATACTCAAGCTTGGGAGTCAATCATCCACCTACTGTCCAATCACATCTCAATTTAGCTATCAGCATCATCCATGGCCAGAATGTATCCATGTGTATCAGAACACAAAACAAAACCTGACTGCTGCACACCTGCCCAGCAATTTGGAGACTGATATTTCCAAAAAAAAACCAAGACTGAAAGATTAGGGTCAGGGTAGATAGTTCATACTTGCCAGCAAGGTCATGGTCCGAATGACCACCTTTCACAGACAAAAAAAAACACATGGCTTAGCATGGCATATACAGGAAACAAGAAAATGTCAGAACAAGTGATGAGAATTTGAAGCAAGGCAAAGTAAGTTGGTAATTACCTCTGATTTTGTTGGGAAACTCTAGTGTACTGAAGCAAAGACCAGTTACAAAAGCACAGATATCAAGACAGAACAGATGAGGGAAGCAATGATGTAACTTAATGCAAGCCAACAATTCCTATCATAGTATTTAACTACCTCTTGATTTATTCCAGAGCTTTAAGACTTCAGTTTTATGCTTTAAAGACAGTTCAAGGTACTAATCATTTGACCTGCACTAAGCTAGATTACCTCAGAGTGGTGATCATATTCTTAAAAGGGAAAGTCTGTGCAGGAAGCATTATCTTCAAGCTTGCAAACTTAAAGCAGGGAGCACATCCAGCCATGATCAGGACCTCCACACTCAACCAGTGACACTCCAGCACCAAGACAACTTGCTTAGTATGAGAATTTACCATTCACAAAAGAGAAAATGAATGTTGTTGGCACTTGAATCACAGGACACCTTAGGCCAAGCAACTTAAACATACTGTAATCACAATCTTGTTGAAATACCACCAGAAACCCAAAGAACCACAAAAACTCCAAAATACCATCTTTTCCATGCTCACTCCGCAGCAGCCCAATACTCAGTCACACAGGAGCTTCCAAGCAACAAAAAAATCTGCAACCACCCATAAGCAGCTCAGTGTTGGGCATCAGGGTGATGGAGCAGCTTCCTATGGGGGCTGAAGGTGAATGAGCTACCTGGAAACCCACAACCAAGTCAGCAGTTAACAAGGTTGTGTTTTTCATTTTTCCATGTTACAAGAGATTTTGCAACTTCAGGAGGGATCCACCCATTGTTTGAGGATAGCTACTGGACATATGATCTCACCAGGGCCACCTTGCAAACATTGGAATGTCAGAGAGATCAGGCTCAACTTTTATGCTCAGTCACATTTAGAGAACCACTTCCTGAACTTAATTTTTTTTTGCACACTGAGGTTTTATTTAAACTAAATGTTATTACTTTTGATTTTTTACCACACCCTTATCCTGCAATCATGGGCAGCTTCAATAAACAGCACAAACATTTGGGAGTCAGGAGAGAGAACATTTTTCAATCTACCAAGACCCTGGTACTATTCAATATTTTAAGAAAAAGCTTATTGGGCCTAAATAAACCAAACCCTTTTAGGTGGGCTAACTCTGCATGTTTTTCCTTCAGTGTTCAGAACATTATGGTTCTTTACCGTTGATAATACAAGTGAATTTAAAACAAACCCCATTTCACAAAAAAATTCCCTTCTACTTCCCTCATTTCATTTGACCATTTAAGTCAACTGGCTTGGTCACAAAAATTTAAACTCTCCTTCAAAAAGTTCAGAATTTTTTTAATATTCTTTACTTTAAATCTTTGACAAGGCATCATTACTAATTACTAGAGCACAATACTCCTTTCAATGCCTTCCATTGCTTTTATAACAGAACACTACACATTTTACTCACAATACACTAATATTCTTTAACTGTCATATCTTACCCAAGATAAAATAGTGCATATACTTTGAAATAAAAAAAGTAGATGACCATCACTAAAGCTTTATGAATGAGTGCAAGAAACCTTTTATGAAGGAAGGATTACTGACAAATTGAGCAAGAGTGTAAAACTGGCAGATGAACCTCTATTTTGGATCCAAGATAATGAAACTGCTGTCTATCAATCCACAAAGGGCTTCTGTTTTATCCTGCAAATGCAACACCTTCTACCCACTTGCAGCAGACCTTTTCAAACACCAGTCAAATTTGAATATCATTTTGCAGCCATTGGAGGATGCATTTTTCTCTCTGGAGTGGTCACTCCAAAGAGAGAAATACATCCTCCAATGACTGCAAAACACTGATATTCAAACTTGGCTGACATTAAAAAGGTGTCTGCTGCAAGTCTCAGAAGCTGAGGCTGACCATCAGACTTGAACCAGAAAACAATTGCCAAATTATTGAGCAGAATCATTGCTGAGTTTAAACTGTACTGCATTCCCATATACAGGAAAAAATTTTGACAGTAAACCACACAGACCACTTATACACCAGCTACCACTGGCCAGACAGAAGCAACAACAGAATTCTGTCAGAAGTCCAATACCAGCCTGGAGAGTAAATGGAAACTAAAGCACAGAGTAAAACAGCACAAAGAAACCTTTAATCAGTTTTTATACTAAGTATATGCCTCATGCTAGGGAAAGCAAAATGACCACTGAAGTTTCAGAAGCATCCATTTTTTTTTTTAAAATATCACTTTGAACTTGTAGGATGAAAACTCTAGACTCTTGACTATAAATAAAATACAATCATACTAATAGATTGAGTTTAAAGAGTATCTGTAGCTTAATCCCTTGGGGGTGCAGGGGGATGGTGGTGGTGGGAGGGGGGGAAGGGGGGAAAGAGAGAAAAGAAATGCTAGGAGTGGATGGGTTACATTTCTACTGCAGTGGGACACAACTCCATTCAGATTCAACACATTCAGCAGTTTGCTTAAGGAGTGTCACAAATAAAATCCTGAAATTTTCAATGGAGTAATTAGGTTTAGAGCAAGCCTAACACTTAATTTAACTTTGTTTCACAAAACCTTATAGCATCAGTGGTAACATCAAGTTGTATAGGCTTGACACTATATAGAATTCATGGAGCACAGGATTAAAGAAGTCACAGGATGCTGGCATGTATCCATATCAGAAGCACCAATTCCTAGATCACACACCACAATAGGAGCTTTAAATTATGTCATATGCATGCAGAGTTGTAACAGTTTATGAATGAAGTTTTAAACACATCTAGGTTACCACTTTGTAACATGCCTCTAAGCATTTACATATATACAATGCTAGACAAATTAACAATGAGGAAGACATTTGGATGAAGGGATATAAATAGAAATGTAAATTTTAACTGGGGACAGTTTAGGTTAATCAGAAAAATGTTACAAATATTGGGGAGAATCTTTAAACAATGCCCCCACTACATTCCCAATACTTGGGCAGTACCCAAGAAAGAATGGGACTTGGTTGAGAAAACAATAGTATTCACCCATTTATCTTATTTGGTGTGTGGGGGAGGGGAATAAAAGGCAGCCTTAAAATAGAAAGATTGCAAACTATTATCCCCAGCTCTTAAAATACAGAAGCCACAGCATTAAACATCAAAACAAAAAAAATGGTAAGAGTCAAATAGGAAGGCAAAGTAAAAGTTAAGAGCATGGATATAACTTTACAACTTTCTTAAATACCGAGTGCAAACTTAAGAGACTGAAATCACATGAATACTGCTTATTATTTAATAACCAGCAGAAAGGCAAGTCAAGGATCTGGCTGTGCAGTGGTATCTTTTCCCTTTGAAAATTAGCAAGGCCCATACATACACAAATAACCACTCAAGCATGGCACCAGAGGGTAACCATTATATAAACCACAAACTGCAAGGTATAGAATTTAAAAGGGCATTCTTACAGATTAAACAATAGACCACACCTGCCAATTCCAGAAGAATATTTGAGGAACCAAGCAATTTTCCTCTCTCTGCCAATGCCTCCCTATATAGACCATTTCACTCAGCTCATCCACTAACTGCAGGATTTTGTGTGCACAAGGTGACAACCATTTTTTGTCTATAGAATGGTATTGTAATTCTAATTCACTGGCAAGTGCAAAAACATTTGGGAAATGTTATGGAAAGTGATAGAAGTAGCTGAAGAGCTCACTTGAGGAATGAAAAACTGGAGTAAGAGATTTCTCAGAATGTAGAGTACATGCTACAAACACTCAGCACTGAGGTTTGTTACTGCTTAGAGGAAGAAAGCTTTTCAAAAAAGTTCCTGCTATCAAATAAAACTTAAAATACACAAAAATGTCAGTGTTTAAAATCACTGGTTTATTCCAATACATTTTACTAGCTGTTGATCAAAATGAGTTTGTATTAGCATCTTTCTTACACAATGAAATAAAATGCAAGACAAATAAAAAGGCACAAGGGCTATGGGAAAATATACTTTAAAAAAAATACAGGGAGTTGCTAATCTTTGGAATTCTCTCAGGATTGTGTATGCTCAGTCATTGAATACATTTGTGGCTGAGACCAATAGATTTTTGGACACTAAGGGAATGGGAGGATATGGGGGTGCTGGCAGCCAAGTGACCTTGAAGCACAGGATCACTATGGTCATGTTTAATGGAACAATGTATTCAAGGGGCTATAGGGCCTCATCCTGCTGTTAATGTTATGTTCTTAGTGAAAGACTGATCATGATATGTGCTCAATAAGATCCAGAACTTGCAGTCAGCGATAACACATGGGACTTGTCCCAACCTTGGGAAAAGCAAAAGCTCCCCACAAAGATCTAGTCATCTCCACAGAAAGAATGTTCCGATTTTCAACTTCTGCAGCTGTCAGGCATTAGTTCCAGGACATTCCAGGCATCCAGCAGCAGTGATGTCATCAAGCTGACTAAATAGCCAATCAGAATAAACACCAAATTTAAAAGCCCTTGTTTTTAAAATCCTTTGTATTTTGACACATTAAAGATATTTATTGTAATTCTGTAAAGCCCAAATAGTCTGGTGATCAGCTATTATGGCTTAGTACACCATTCACACTTCAGATCTCAAAGCTTTATTCAGACAGTTTTGCAGTGAGGCTATTGTGAAGTGATTTCCCTCAAATGACAAACAGGTAAAACAATTTAGCATTTGAATCGGAGCAAGCAACTCAAATTTCCACATTAAACCACACATGCAGGAAGTCCAAGTTCTGGTTCAGAGAGTGATAATAGAAAAATGAGGGCAATTTCATCAATATAACAAATTCAGTGCCAATGTGTACCCATCTCAGAACAAGTGAAATATATTCCATACAGCTATGGCAGGAAGGGGAATGGAGGACAAACATGTACCAGTCTACACTGGGGGAAAAATGGTAGTGGAGAGAGAGTCAGCAGCTTTAAAATTCCTGTATGTTAACACATCAGATGACCTGTCCTGGGCCCAGCATATAGATGCAATCACAGGGAAGGCACACCAGCATCTGAGGTTGAGAAGGTTCAGCTTTTTGCCGAACACTCCAACAACCAGTATCCAGACTGGTTGCATTGTGGTCTGGTACAGCAATTTGAATGCACAGGAATGCAAGAAGCTGCAGAGAGTAGTGGACTCAGCTCAATACATCACAGGCATATCCCTCCCCACTATCGGTAGCATCTACAGGTGCTGCCTTAAGGCAGCAACATCCAAAGATCCCTGCCATCCAGGCCATGCCATCTTCTCACAGCTACCATCTGGCAGGAAGTACAGAAGCCTGAAGTCCCACACCACCAGGTCCTAGAACAACTACTTCCCTTCAACCATTTGGTTCTTGAACCAACTGGTACAACTCTAGTGACTAGTTTAGTATCATTATGATCACTTTGCACTAAAATGGACTTTTCTGTTCTAATTGTGTTCTCTTCCAAAAATTGTGTATAATTTGTTTAACTTAGATTTTTTTGTTAATGCTGCCATATGATGCTGTTGGAAGTAAGTTTTTCATTGCACCAGTGCATATGACAGTAAACTCAACTTTGACTTCATATCAAAGTCAAATAATCCACCTTATTATAGCTGCCTTTATATGACCATATATGGTTTGCACAAGTGGCTCCCAACAAGGCAACAAGCATCAACCTTGATGCAAAGACTAACCATCAGATTTTAAACTCATTTTAACTCTGGACAACACCTCCTTTATAATAATGTCCACAAATCTGGATGAAAAGGTCACCTACCTTACCTGGCTGCTAACTTCCTGATCTTAATGTAGATTTTATTCTAATGTCCATCTGGTTTAAACACATTTGAGCCAATAGTCTGGTTACAACATCTTACCTTTCATTCCACTCCCCTCCTCCTGAAATGTGTTGCGACTTGATCCCTGTTCCTCTGTCTGCTCACTGCCACCACTTCCAGAGGAGGCTATGCTGCTCTGCGGGGAGAGTGGTGCATGGTCTGATGGGGCGTAGACTGCTCGGGTGCGCAGGTCATCTGGAGACATCCACTCGCTGACCACAGATTGGTTTGTCATATTGATCGGTGGAGTGAGAGAAACTGAGCGCTTCAGAGGGCTGTGGTTGGTTTGAGTTTGGCTTTGGAGAACTGAAAGTTAAAAATGGTATATTAATGTGCCTGTAAAGTACAAGTGAAGAAACCCATCCCCTCCTGCAACAAGTGGGAAAACAAAAGATGTGGAAAAGTTGATTCAGGTATTTAGACCTGGTCAAGACATGCAAAAAGAATCATCAGCTCCCCAGTTAATTGATATCCTTGTGCATCTCCAGTTGTTCTGAAAAAAAAGTTATATATTGAGTGAACATTGAAGGGCCTCAATGATCTAAATGAGCTATTACAGTTGGAGAATGAATGGTACAAAGGCCCCCTCCACCACCTCTACTCCTTCCAACTAAAGGCCAGATTATACGCTCCTACTCCAATATTCTCCAAACATTCATCAGCTTTAGCCAAGCAATCTCAATTTGTGCAGAGTGCAAATTAAAACAGAGGAATTGACAATAACTGGCTCCGAGATTTGAAAGATATAGACTCAAGTGAAAAACATTTACACAAAAACTTTAAGAATAAAGTACATCAATAATTTATTATTTAAATCTTGTAGAATTATGATTCTGAAGACTACAAACCTTCCATAGGGAGTAAATTGACATTATTAGCTTTCAAATAGCAACCATTATACCTTAGTTGCACAAAACTCATTCCCATCTTTTCTCCAACTCTTCCAGTCAGACATTTCAATGGATGTTGTCCATCCAGTCTACATCACCCACAACAACATTACTTTTTGTGGCGAAGAGCTGACAAATTGCCTTCAGAGAACAAATGTGCAAAGATTAATGGATAACTCATTGGAAACAAGAACCCTGGTTGGCTTAGAGAAAAACCAATGCTTCTCCCAGGATTAGCCAGGACCAACATCATACCATATCACTTATGATGTACAAATCTGGGGTGGGTGGGGAGGTGGGGTGGGAAGAAAGAGAAGGAAGGAGAGAGAGAAACATCACATTTCATATTACATTTCCTGAAATTAACACATACACCCACCCCCCCCCCCCCACCTTTCTTGCCAGGTCTTACCCACTCATCACCTGGTAGACAACAGACATAAGCCCAGCTGCCAACTCCAGTGTCCCTCAAGTCATTTGCACAGTTATAATTTGGATCATCCTCCTTCTAATGTTTCTTCCCTTTATTTTTAGGCAACACTACCTCTATGATGTAGATCATCCAAGTACTAAACCTCACATGCCACAATAGACTGATTCATCACTCAAGGAACTCAGATTGTTTAAATGCTTGATGGGATAACATGTGCAGTTAAGGAGGCACAAGTTTCAAAAACTTGGGTGCAAGATGCTCCACAACCTGCACTGGCAACAGCATGTCACCTAAACTGCACTACTTAATGAATGCTGGCAACAAGATGAGAGCAGTAATCCTGGTTGATTTATTATTTCCCACAGCACCACCCCACGAGCAGAGGTCAATTGTAATTCCCTTAGTTAGGTTATTGTGGGCTGAAGGGCCTGTTCCTGTGCAGGACAGGAACAGTACAGCACAGGCCCTTCAGCCTGAAATGTCTGCACCAAACACTATGCCGAATTAAACCAAGTCTCTTCTGGCTGTACATAATCCATATTCCTCCATTCCCTGCATATTCATGCACCTATCCAGCAGCCACCATCATATCTGCTTCCACCACCACCTCTGCAGCCTGTTCCAGGCATCTAGTCTATGCCTCTCAGAAGTTTATAAAATTTATACCAGGTCACTTGGACTCTGATGCTCTCAAGAAAACAATCTGAGTTTGTCCACTCTCTCCTTGTAGCTCATACCCTCTAATCCCAGTAGCATCCTGGTAAACCTCTTCTGTACCCTTTCCAAAGCCTTTGCATCCTTCTTGTAATGGGATGGCCAGAATTTCACACAATATTCCAAGGTGTGGCCTAACCAGTTTTATATAGCTGCAATATTACTTCCTTAATCTTATACTCTATGCCCCGACCAATGAAGGCAAGTATGCCATGTACCATTTTTACCACACCATCTACTTGTGTAGCCACTTTCAGTAAGCTATGGACTTGGATTGATAACTCAATACAGGTGACCTTGTTTGTCTGCATTATAGTTTCATACTGAGTAGTAACAATTAACCAAGCTACTGGGAGGCACAAATCATATGGTGTTCCAGAGGCTGTGGGTACTATTTCAGAGCTATTCTTGCTCCAAATTCAATTGTAAAAGCACATGGACTATACATGCTTACAGGAATCCAGGACATTTCCTGGCATTCCCTTTAAATAATGTTTAATTAATTGAAGATGTGATCACAATAAATGCTTTTAGATGATCTGCACATGGTACCTTGGTTTTACCATCAAATACCATTTCATGGAACACTGACACTGAAGCAGATAGTGATCAAGATTCACCCTGCAATAGTCTCAGTTGATCAATGTGCTAGAGGGTCCAAAAAGTCATCAACTTGAAACATTAACTTTTGTCCCACACAGCTGCCACATAACCAGAGTATTTCCAGCATTTTGTTTTTATTTCAAAATTCCAGCATCCTCTGAATATTGGTTTTTGAGGTTTCCTACATGGAGGGGAGAAGTTTAGCGCAGACCATCCTGTGCCACCATGTTTCTAGTGGCACTGGACCAGATGTTTTCCCAGAACAAGCTCGTGGCTACGTCTGACTACTGTTTGGGTCAGGAATTGATCTCTTTAAGAAATATTGTTAGTCTGTTGGTAAGAGGTACTACATCCGCAACCTGCTGAAGGGGTCAGAGCTAATAATGACACAGCAGAACTGAATGGGCTTCCATCACAATAGCAAAGAAAAACATACTACCCAGAGGCATTTCATTGTTGAATATTTTTGTCATCCTGTCCCAATGTTAATAATTTCAATTATTTTTCAAATGTGAATATTTTGTTCAATGATGGCAAGATTTGGGCAGGAAGACAGAAAAGTAAACTGTGAGAAATGTTAACATTAATCATGCAAGAGGAGTTTGCCTGGACATTGTAGTAAAATCATATCTTTTACCAAAAAAAAGAGCATGGTTTCCCCATCTTAGTTCACATTAGTTCAAAACTGCAATAGCACTGTTTTCTCCCCAGGTTCTTTAAGTATTTGGTTTGGGGTGTTCTGTTTGCAATCACTCATGCTGGTAAAATGTGTAAATTATCAATTTGTTGCAGGTATTTAAATGTGTCAGTAATGAAACCCCACATATAATGCCAAGATGAAATAAGGAGATCATTTCTTCAGTAATGAAAGACTCCAAAAATTAAATCTGCACTTTTTCCAACTAATAAAACTTCAAATTAAAACATCACAAGGCCGAGGCAGGTTTCTGGCACAACAAATTTCGGGATTTCAAGGAGGTTATACTGAGACTCAGAGGTGGCGTTGTTTGTCATTGCTTTGCCTTCCGTCTCTTGTTCTTGCCCTTATGTTGGAGTTGGGCAAGGGCATGACTACAGCTTTTCAGTGAATCTGCTGATTCAGTATTGCATGCCTCCCACTGAATTCCAGCCTACCCCCAATTTAACAGCAAATGTCCTCCCACTCATAACCAAAAATAGCCATACTACTCCAAAGCAGCAGCTGAACAATTTCCCAACTAGCAGAAATGTAAATGCTTTATAATAAAAACCTACAAGTAAATAGAACAGATTAAATAATCCTAATAAAGGGGTTGTGTGAGGGCATATATTTGTCTCACTTTCAACCCTTCCCAAATTGAGGTTGAGTTTGCTCCCTTTTATTGAAATTTTATAAACTGTACTGTTAATTCTTTCAGAGGGATGGTGGGAAAACTCAAAAATAGTGTTAGAGAGCTAACCATTTCAATTACTGAAAGATTCCCCAAGCAGCATTTTCATTTATATATCCCAACTGATTGCCTCTGAAGGGAAGCATTTTCACTAGCAAGAATGTCCAACCACCTCTATTTCTAGAGAACACAGCATATTAAGCAGCCCTGAAGGACCAGCTAACCTAATACAGCATTTTTTTTTGGAAGGTGTGCAAATGAAGTTTAAGGACAAATCACTAAATATTACAAATGTAAATACATAGCCAAGTCAAATTCTTCACAAAAACCCAGTTACTGAAAACAGATGAACATGACAAAGTCTATTGCAACATGCACAGCTGTTCAGGAGAATCATTAAAATAGTTCAGATTGGAGAGGGGCACCAAATAAAATCTCCAGATAAGATTGCCATGCCTAGAATGGTTTGTCTGTTACCATCAAGCTTCCCCGACATGACTTGCTTATTCAAAAAAAATTTACAACCACCTAGTACACATTTCCTAAAAAAAAATACATTTGGATAAGAGTGCAATCCAGCACAGCTTCAGTAACGGCAAAGTAATGAGAGTGCTCGTGCATCTCATCCCCTAATCACAGCAAAAGATCACGTCATGTCTGACAAGTCAGTCAGGAGCATGCTGTTGAAAAGGGAGGTGGATTCCCAAAGGAGCACCAGTTGAATGGGTGAATTCTCAACTAGGGAAGAACACAAGGGATGAATTACTTTCCAGAATGAAAAACTGAAGAGGGGAGAAATAACGAGTAACAAACATGCATTGTGACTCTACATATCTGCATTTAATAAGGAAAATACCAAGTTCTGAATGCAAGATTAATATTCATTTACAGTACTGAAATAGGCTATTTACTTCATATTAGTTGATGTTTCACTGAATATCCAGTGAAACTTTAGGAAAGACAGCAGCAAAACAACTGGATCTCTGCTCCATATTTCCTACCATCGTTAGTGAAAATTAAATAGTGTGAACATACAGAGACTATTCTCATGGTAGTTAGACCCCTCCATATGTACCTTTAATCTACATTTGTATATCATAATGCCAGTAAGATGATTTATCACTAAATCTGCTTGGTTTATAATATTCAGTGAATTTGCTAATAATGTGAATTTTCTAACAATGAGCTACAATATTTGTGACTCTTGACCTAGTCATAAAGAAAGCAACATGAAAATTAAATTATGGCCTGTCCACAGCAAGAATAAAATGGCAGACAGATGTCAGCTGTCACTTCCTATTGCCACATATCTTTAGAAGGGAGCAAAGCCACCCTGAGGGGCCATACTTCAATGTATAAATGAGAAGTCATTATTTCCCAGACTAATGCCTAATCAGAACTGGGCTGCTGCCAATGAATTTGACAGTGACACCTGACCATACCCAACTGAAGTCCATCATTTATTCTATTGGCTTCACATTCACAGATAGGCCTCTATGTATAATTTTAATTGAATGCACAAAGGAGAAAAACAGCTGTAGATTTGTACTGCCTTCAGACATTTTGTTCCTGTCTATATATAGACTGACGCCACTGGCATGGTTGAGTACTGAATGTTCTTTGTAGCTTTATAATGCACATGTTTTTCTATTATGCAACATCTGCAACAGACATTTTGAGATGTTATTTTCTCCCTCCTTTTGAACCCCCCTTCCTGAGCCATGCACGCATTGCTCTTCAGCAAGAAGCTGGGTGATTGAGATGCTCTCACACCTCTATTACTGCCACACTAGAACTAAAATCAAATGCATCATTCTGTGGTGATTTTCTAGACCATTTATCTTTCCGAGGAAGTTCTGTTCTTCCTTTCTCTGCCCTTCCCCCATCACAAATGACGTAGCCAGGTTCAGAAATGTGTGGTGCAAATTTCTAACCTATTTTGACACTATTTGTTAGTTTACTGCACTTACTAAATATTTCTACTGCTAAAATACCTCAGGAGGAATTGATGGAACAAGTGAACAGTTCTTAAAATCATGGCACAGCTGTCAGACATTTCTAGCTTTTTGTTACTCTTCACAAACAGGCTGCCTTGAGATTATTCAAGCTAAGCAAACACACCATTTTTCCTTCCTTTCCTAAAAGCATTAACTGTTTCATTGAGGTACCATCACCCTGTAGAACCTGCCCAGCTCTTTATGTGCAAGTCAAGGTAACATCAACAGACTTGCACTTGATCCTTTAAAGCTTCAGGATTGGGTAATTATGACAGCACATTTGGACAAGAAATAAATGCAAAGTTCACTTTTGTTAACTAGCACTCCAATTAACAAATTTATTGCAACAAACTCCTTCAACAATGCCAGAAACAAATCACAGGGACTTGGGCATAATACTTTTCTGTCCAAACTTGATAGTTAAATGTCTACCTTACCTGTACTAGTATTGCTTCCAATGTTGTTCATTGCAGATGGCACAGACACAGATGTATGCAGAGGCAGATGTCCATTCTCACATGTCATTGGCTTGTCCTGCCAAGCAGGAACAGTGACACACATGCCACTATCCGCTCGGTTCTGCCATTCATTTAGCTTGTCTTCAACGTTTTGTCTTTGATTTTGGTTGTATGCTCCTGTGTAAATAGAGTCTGCCCGGCCCACGCTCTGTGAAGTGTAGTTGCTCGACATGCGCTCCTCCAAATGAGTTAGCCATAAGGCCAGAGAACTCCGATCATCCAGTGAGGTTGCAGGATGGATTAGTGCATAGGATAGGAGCTGCCTACTCTCTTCTATGAACAGATTGCTATCAATGGAGTAAGCCAGCACCTTCTGCAGCAGCTTCATGTACTCAGACTTTGCCTCTACATTTCCAGGCTGAAGTAGAGGAAGATGGGAAAGCAATTGTAAAACAACCTTTTCCTTAGGGTCTTGATGCCATTGACTGATGAAAGCTGAAAAATAAAAAACACTTAGTAAAATTTCTGGAGAAAAAAAACATTTCCCATTCAACAAGTTTATGCTTCCATTCATTTACCTTCATAAATTAAATACATCAACCCAGGTGAGTGATTAATGGTCAGTGGTTACCTTGTGAACTCAAACCTTTAAATCCTGTTGAGGGAAAGGTTAGTATCCAGTTTCTTATTAGGGAAGGTTGGCAGGCAAGAAATGTTCAACTTGGTTGCACTTCACATCAATGTTCACCAAACAGCTAGCACAGGGGTAAAAACAGACTCAGAATCTAGTGCAACTTAAGAATCAAGATTCAATACAACAACAACTTTAGTGAAGAATGGGTCACAAGGCCCAGCAGGCTTACTCCACTATATTCAATGTAATTTAAACATACATTTGCGCAAAAACCAAACTGCTGGAGGAACTCTGAGGGTCAGGCAGCATCTGTGGAGGCAAAGGGATTGTTGATGTTTCAGGTTAAGACCTTTCATCAAGACTGAGTGTGTAAAGGGGAGATAGCCAGTATAAAGAGGTGAGGGGGAAAATTGACAGAGGCTGGGTGATATTGGTGGAGACAGGTGCTGCAGATTGTGGAATCTGATGAGTGAAACCAGATAAGGGGGGGGGGGGTGGTGGGCAGAAATGGGGGGAGGGGGGTGCAGGGGGAAGGGGCGAAAGTGGATAGACTGTGTGGGTGGTAGGCAGTTTGTCATTTCTTCCAGCTGTAATTCGATCCCACCAGTCACATCTTCCCCTCCCCAGCCCTTTCTGCTTACCTCAGGGACCACTCTCCATGACTCCCTGGTTCTCCCTCCAGACCCATCCCTTCTCACCCCCAGACACTTCACCTGCAACTGCAGATGTAACATTTGTACCAACCATCAAATACCTAAATAGCCCTTGTAGGTGAGGCAGAGATTCACAAGCACCTCCTCCAACTTTGTTTATTGCATCCAGTGCTCTTGATGTGCCCTCCCCTACATCGGTGAGAGCAAGCGCAGACTGGGCGACCGCTTTGCAGAGCACCTGTGCTGTTTGCAATAGCCATCCTGAGCTCCGGGTTGCAAACCATTTCAACTGCCCTCCCCATTCCCACACCAACTTGTCTGTACTCTGCCTCCCCCACTGCCAGGAAGAGGCCAAACACAAACTGGAGGAACAGCACCTTTTATTCCACGTGGGTAGTCTACAACCCAATGACATGAACACAATTCTCAAGTTTTAGGTAACTTGCACCGTTTGTTCCTCTCTTCTGATCCACCCACACCCACAACCCCTTCTCTCCCTCATCCAGCCTCATGTTATCCAATGTTTCCCCTCCCCTGCTGGTTCCATCTACCCATCACCCACATTCTTTATTTCCCCCCCGCCACTGTTCCTAAATGCCCAGCACCCCTCCTTTATCTGGGATCACTCATCACCTTTTATCATCAGATTCCATAATCTGCCTCGTCTCCACCAATCACCTCCCAGTCTCTGCCACTGCCTCCACCCACCCTCTGCCAGCTGGCTCCATCTGCCCATCAAGCCCTCCTCACCTAGATCCACATCACTTGCCAGCTCCTGCCTCCCCCTTTATACTGGCCATCTCCCCTTTACACTCAGTCCTGATGCAGGGTCTTGACCACAAAACATCAACCATCCTTTTCCCTCCACAGATACTGCCTGAGTTCCTCCAGCAGTTTATTTTTTGCTCCAGATTCCAGCCCCTGCAGTCTCGTGTCTCAAGATACAATGGTGAGATGTACTAAATGCCTTGGAACTGGCACATGCATTAAACAAATTTTACTGGATCCCTACTGGCACTTGAAGCATTGCCATCAGGTCTATTTAACACCAAGCCAAATCAGGCCACTGGCTTCTACAACCATTGGAGCACTATAGATTCTGCAACAACCTTCCTCTACTCCACCCCACGCTTGGCCACCTTTGTACATTCTATTATCAACACATGGCAAGAAAATTGCATTCAAATCAGTACAGTTAAATATAACAATGAACTGGTGAAATATATTTAACCACTCACTCAATTTCCATGTCAATTCTGTATCTCACAGTTATTTGTGGGATTGTTGTTTACAAATTAGCATCCAGGTTTCCATCATTAGAACAGTGACTGGATTTTAAAGTACTCAGAAAAGAAAAAAACAACTGCAAATGCTGGAAACATGAAAACAAAACACTTGGTATAGGTGGCATCATCTATGAGAGACAAGATGCTGGAACAAAAAAAATCAAACTGCTGGAGGAACTCAATGGGTCAGGCAGCATTTGGGGTGGGGGAGGAAGGAAGAAAATGGACAGTTCATGTTTTGGGTTAAGACCCTTCATCTGGAGAAGAGGAAGGGTATTGAAGGTTTACAGTTCAGTACCCTGAAATGTTGAGCACCTCTCTCCCCAGAGATTGCTTGATTTATGAGAATCCCTAGCATTTTCTACTTTAAAAATATTTTTTGGTTGCAAATCACTCTAGGGTATTCTAAAAAAGGTACAGGAAAGATGCTATAGAAACAAGTGCTGCTTTCATCATTGGAACTGCACTTCGAGAGTCACTATTTTCTATAGTGGGGAAGTGTACAGAAAAAGAATTTACAAACATAGCAGACTTTACAATACAGCTTGGAACTACTGAGTGCCACTTCTCAAACAAATCATTCTGTGCTTTGGAATGCAGACATGCAACTGATTTACACAGTGGAGAAGGTTTGTAAAGCAACATGGCCATACCAATTTTAGAATCTGGAATAGTCGATTTGTAATTTGTTATAAAAAAATTCCAGAGTTCAGCAAATCCTGAAGGATGAGAGTGTAACGGACAAAATGTGTGTGACTAAGCATGACTGTTCCCTTTCATAAACTAAGTGCAAGCTGAAGAGGTCAAATGTCTTTCTCAGCAGTAACTTATGATTCAAGCTTAACTAAATCCTGATTCTGCACTTCCATTCAAAGATCTTATGCTGCAAGGTTTCAATCAGACAAATTTCACATTTAAAATAGGGACATAGAAAGGGCAAAGATTGTTCTGGGCAAGTACGAATAGAAATTCTGTATCCAAATATCAAACCCAATCTTTGTAGCAACCCACCCCCCCCCCCCCCCCCCCCGAATCACATCAGCATGGTCAAGGTCAGAACATGCACATCTCTGAACACATTGGCCAAATTGTTTCAAATACATAACTTAGTATCGAGCAGCTCAACAGTTTGAATTTAAACAAGGTGATACAATGTCATGGTGTGAGACAATGTGTTTCTTGTAAAGCAGTGATCTTGACTGTATCAATGCAGAAAGGTCTGCCAGAGTAGAAAAGGTAAAAGAACACAGTGCAAGCTGTACAGGCCAGAATGCAACAACAAAATATTTGCATTTCGCTTTCCCTTCAGGACATCCCAAAGCACCATACAGCCAATGGACTTTTCAAAAGAACTTAATGTAGGAAACAAGACAGCCACTTTTTAAAACCCCACAGCAAACTCCAACACACACCCTCACCCAGACCAAGTTCTTGGGAGGTGTACAAGATAAGAGGCATGGAGAGCGAGTGGACAGTCAGATACTTTATCCCAGGGTGAAAATGGCCAACATGTTAAGGTGATTGGAGGATGGTATTTGGTATCGGGGGGGGGGGGGGGGGGGGGGGGGGGGGGGGGAAAAGAAGGATGTCAGAGGCAAGTTATTTCCATCCGCACCCACCCCCCCACCCCACGAGAGTGGTGGGTGCATGGAACGCAACTGCAGCCAGAGGTTGTGGGGGCAGATACATTAGGGACATTTGAGACTTAGACACATGAATGATAGAGAAATGGAGGGCTATGTGAGAGGGAAGGGTTAGATAGATCTCAGAGCAGGATAAAATATTGGCATAACATCATGGGCCAAAGGGCCTGTACTGTGCTGTAATGTTCCATGTTCTAATGGTTCCACTTTCTAAACAGTTAACATTGAATAGCCACCTCTGCTGAGGAATTTCTTTTGTTGTATCCCAAGGCATCATCTTTCAAGGCAAAAACTGCACACAGTATTTCAGGAGGTCTATAATAATGCAAAGAAACCAGCCACTTTTTCCAGAGGAAGGATTCTTGTTCCTACTTCCTTCCAAAGTGAATGTGCACACTTCCTCACAATACTTCACCTACCACCATCTTACCCAGGCACCTCATTGTTACATTCCCACTTGGAAGAAAACATGTTCTCCTCAACTAAGTCACCGAGAAAAATTAGAAACAGTCAAGACCTGATCTTTGCAGCAATCCTCTATTTATACAATCTGCCATCCCAAGAGACCAGGTTACTCCCATTTCATTAACCAATAGAGTCATAGATAGAGTCAGAGTCAAACAGCACAGAAACAGGCCCTTCGGCCTAACTGGTCCCTGCTGACCAAGATGCCTTATTTGCCAGCATTTGGCCCATAAACTTTTTAAACCTTTCCAATCCATGAACCCGTCCAACTGTCTAAAAGTTGTTATTGCACCTGCCTCAACCACTTCCTCTGGCAGCTCATTCCACATGGATGCCACCCTTTGTGCAAAAAAAAAGTTACTCCTCATGTCCTTCTTAAATCTTTCCCCCTCACCATAATCCTGCGCCCTCTAGTTCTTGATACCCCAACTCTGGGAAAAAGACCAAGTGCATTCACTCCATCTATGCCCCTCATGATTTTATAGACCTCTACAAGATCACCTCTTAGTCTCGTACGCTCCAAGGAATAAGGTCCTAGCCTGTCCAACCTCTCCCTATAACTCAGTGCCTCAAGCCCTGGCAGCATCCTTGTAAATCTTCTCTGCACTCTTTCCAATTTAATAATGTCTTTCCTATAGCAGGGTGACCAAAACTGAACACAACACTCCAAGTGCAGCCTTACCAGCATCCTGTACAACCACACCATGACCTCCCAACTTTTATACTCACTGCCCTGACTTATGAAGGCCAGCATGCTAAAAGGCTTCTTCACCACATTGTCTACCTGACTCCACTTACAGTGGAGCATGTACTTGTAGTCAAAAGATCCTTCTGTTCTACAACATCCCCCAGAGTCCTGCCATTCACCAAGAAAGTCCTACCTTGATTACCTTAAGGAGTGGAACACCTTGTATCCTAATTAAACTCCATTTGCCATTCCTCAGCCCACTTACTCAGCTGATCAAGATCAGCTAATATTTTATTTATGCTAATATTAAACCCCACCCAATCCCCCAAGTCCTAATCTCATGTAACAATCTCATAAGACACATCGCGAATGGACTTCTAAAAATCCAAATACACATTGGTTTCCCTTCATGAATCTTGTCAGTCCCTAAAAACCCTCAGGTGGAACTTTTGAACACCACTTCCTTTTCAAAGTTGCATTGAAAATCAACAAATCACATTCCTTGCCCGACTTCTTGTTGTAGGATTGTTCCAAATTCCTTGACAACCTTACTATAAAGTCTGCCCTCCCTTGGACTCAGGTACATCTCCAGCAAAACCAAAAGGATGTCTAGGAGTTACAGCAACCAATGATATGGAGAGGGTCCTCTATAAAACAAAATATTTCTGGTTGAAAACATACAAGAAATCAAATGTTACCATAAATCACTTGCTGTAAGTGGTAACTCATTGAATACAAATTAAAAGAAAAGTGATTGCCACAATGAAGCAGGTATCAGTAAAAATAGTATTTAAAAAACATCAATGTGTCATATGCCAAGGTCAAAAGATAAAAAATAACTGAAATCAAGTGCATGTGGCACAGGCGTGTGCTTGAGTGAAAAGCAATTACATTTTATTCAATGGACAAGTTTTAAAAGACATTCTGGAGAGTGGATAGTGCAAATTGGAGATTTACATTTCATTTTAAGCATGATGATACAAAAGTTACTGCAACAGGACTAGAAAAGATTCAGTGATAGTGCAAAACAAAATCACTTATGAAAGTCTCAAAAGTACTGACACAAGTTTAGCAGAAATGCAGAAAACACTCAGGTTAGGTGAATAGGAACAGTTAACATTTCAGGTTTAAGATCCTTGTTTCCAGCATTTTCTGCTTTTGTTTCAGACTTCTAGTACCTGTAGTTTTTTTTCCACTAGCATTGCTATTGTGCAAGAAGATTGTACCTTTTACTGAAAAAAAATGCAGGAATACTTTAACACTATTCATCAATCAAGTGTTAGCAAAGTGACTATAATATCCAACTTTATTCAACCTGCAACTTTCCTCTTCCACAAACAAAAATCATCTACTTCCATGATCAAAGTTTAAGACTAGCTTCAGTAAAATCCATTTAACCATCTCAATACATTGGGTCACTTGCTTCTACATTTTAATAATGGTCTCAAAGGCTTGAGTGAATTAATTATTTTGCACAATAAATCACCTTAATGCACAACCTTTGACAAAATCCAAAACAACCCCCGCCCACCCCCCCCCCCCCCCCACATCTCTGGGGAACCCCTATACAGCTTTCATACTGGTTGAAACAACTCAAATTAATCTACAGACCAATCTATTTTAATCTACAGATTAGATACTCCCTTAGCTAATAGCATTTAGAGGCAGTGACAGTACTGAATGAATTTAAAATTTAGAGGATAGATTTTGTTTCTAAAATACCCAGGCACACAAAACTTGTGGACAAATGGAATCAAGATACAGATCAACCATGATCTAACAATGCCACAGCAGGCTTCAGTGGCTAACCTAGGTGTCAATCACAAATTATAATCCATAAGGATGGAAGCTACAGCTCCTCTGCAACCAGTCTGTGTGTTTGTAACTAGGGCATAGACTTTAATCTGTAAATAAGGTACAGTTACATGCTTCAGTTTTGAGGACATGCCTAAATGCAGCTCTGTATCAAGTGTTTTCTGGTAGTCCATATGCACACCAACAGCATTTCCCTTCATCACCCTTCTTACTTCACCAAAAACTGTTAAATTAAGAGATTTTGCCTCTAACAAACCCTCTAAGCAGCTAATGTTCGTCCAAGTGACTGCTAATTGTCACTGATTTGCAGAGTTTTCCCATCACCATTGCTAAACTGATTGATTCATTGCTACTTGGTTTAACCTACTAAACTTATTTTGCAGAAGTCACTTGTGCAATTTTCCAATCCTTAAGCACTTCTCCAAACTTACAAATGTTTGGAAGATTATGACTAGAGTCTTTACATTTTCCTTCAGTAGTCTAGGATACATCCCATGCAGCCTAGGCAATTTAGCCATGCTGTAGTTAAACTTTCTAGTAACTACTATCATCAAATTTTAGTCTATCCAGAGTTTCAATTGCATCTTCCTTTGTCAAGATTACAACAATGTCATCTTTGGAAAGAAGCAAAGTACTCATTTAGTACCTCAGTCATGCCCTTTGCCTTCAAGTAGATTTCCTCACGCCTCCAATTTACCAAACCTTTAGGGTTAGCTCATACATGGTGTAATTTGATTTCTATCAAGTACTTGCTCTATCTTTCACAATGGAAATGCCGGCAGAAATTTCAGCTGCAAGAATGGCTGAAGTAATTCGCCTCATGACTTATTGGTACCAATATACTAAACAATTCCCTGGAACTTTCAATTCCTTGGCCCCTATAGCCTCATCTTCACCATGAATGCCAGTCTCTATATGCTTTCATTCCACATCAGGAAGGCCTTAGGGCTGTTACTTTCTATAAACAGAGCCAACCAGTTTCCCTCCACTAACACTCTCCTCCGCCTGGCAGAACTTGTGCTTACCCTGAACAAATTCTCTTTCGATTACTCTCACTTTCTACAAATCAAAGATGTAGCCATGGGCACTTGCATGGACCCAGCTATGCCTGCCTTTTTGTTGGCTACATTGAGCAATCCGTTGCAAACCTACTCAGACACCACTCCCCAACTCTTTCTCTGCTATATCAAAGACTGAATTGGTGCTGCCCCCTGCACCTGTGCAGAACTCAATTTCATCAGCTCCACTACCAACTTCCACCCTGCCCTTCTTTCCCCCTTTTTGATCTGTCTCCATCTCAGGAGACCAATTATCCACTGACATTTACTACAAACCCACCGACTCCCACAGCTACCTAGACCACACCTCCTCCAACCCTGTCTCTTGCAAGGACACCATTCCTTTGTTTCCTTGTCTCTGCTGCATCTGTTTAAGATGAGCCCTTCCACTCCAGGACATCAGACATGTCCTTTTCTTCCCCCCAGAAAACTGTACATTCCTCCTTCCACCCCCTCCCCCCACACTCACTGCTCTACTTCCTGCACTTTTGCTCTAACCTCACCTTCCCCCAGACAGAGAAGGGATAGCGTTCCCTTGGTCCTTGCCCTTCATCCCACCAGCCTCCACATCCAGTACATCATTCTTCAACATGTGCATTCTTCGCCAGCTACAATGTGATCTACCACATCTTACCCCTTTCCACAGAGGCCACTCTCTCTGTGACTCAGTGGTTCACTACCTCTCCCCACCCATCCCTCCACCTTCCCAGGCCCCTTTCCCTGCAGCTGTAGAAGGTACAAAACCTGTCCCTACACCTATTTCCTCACACCATCCAGGGACCTAAATACCCTTTCCAGCCAAGGCATAAATTCATATGCACCTCCTTCAACCTTGTTTATTACATTTGGTGCTCTCAATGTGACCTCCTCTACATCAGTGAGACCAAGTGCAGACTAGGCGACCGCTTTACCGAGCATCTTGGCTCGGTCCACATTGACATCTGGAACTCCCAGTTGCAAGCCATTTTAAATCCCCTCCCCCATTCCTACACAGTCCGGTCTGTCCTCAGCCTCCTGCACTGCCAGGGCGAGGCTAAATGCAAAGTCAAGGAACAGCACCCCATAGACATGGGATTCTCCAGTTTCAGGTAACCTGCTCCCCCTGGTCTACTCAGCTTCCCCCCCCTCAAACACCCATCACTGTTTCTTTCCCCTCCATCTGCCCATCACTCTCACATTCCTCCCTCTGGGTCCCCTCCTCCCCACTGTTCCCATCTGTCCACTCCACCTGTTTGTTTCATCTTCCTTTCCTATTAGATGACATCTGCAGCCCTTTATTTCCTCCACTTACTACTTGCCAGATCTTGCTTCACCCTTTTATACCGGCCATCTTCCCTCTACTCTTAGTCCAGATGAAAGATCTGGACCCAAAGCACCATCTGCCCATTTCCCTCCACAGAAGTTGCCTGACCCACTGAGTCCCTCCAGCAGTTTGTTTCTTGCTGCAGATTAGAGCATCTGCAGACTACGAAGTCTGCAATATATATTGCTTATATCACCAAGCAAAAAAGTTAGAGTGGTCCAGTCATTGCAAACAAGGTAAAAATATTAGATCAAAGGGGAAATGGATACAACACTGCAAGAAGATCAATTGAGAAAACAGACTTCAATAGAAAACAATTCAATTTCAAGCCAGAGCATAAAACTGAAATAGATTAGTAGGCTAGTACAAAAAGTTATAGTCAGAGCATGAGAACAGGCCCCTTGACCAGCTTATCCATGTCGATGAAGATGCCCATCAATGTTAATCCCATTTTCCTGCATTTGGCCCATATTCCTCTATTCCTTTTCTATCCATGTACCTGTCCAAATGCTTTAAAAAAAACCCACTGATTGTACCTGCCTCTACCATCACCGTTCCATATACCCATCACCCTGTGCAGAAAAACTTGCCCCTCAATATCTCCTTGAAATATTTCCCTTCTCACCCCATGTCTTCCAGTTTTAGACTCCTCTACCCTTGGGCAAAGTCTATCTACCCAATCTGTACTCAATTTTACAAACTTCTACAAGGTCACCCCTCAGCCTCCTGCACTCCAGTATGAACAATCCCACCTCATCCAATCCTTCCTTGTAACTAAAGTCCTCCATTCCAGGCAACATCCTCTGAATCTCTGCTTGTAAAAGGTTTCATAGATATGTTTAAAAACAGTTAAAGATTAGCTAGCTAATGTCCCTATGGACTAAAGAAATTATACAAGGGAAATAAGGAAATGGCACAGAAATTAAACAAATATTTTGCAGGTCATCAGGAAGGCAGAAAATTTTGCAAGAAGAGGTCTGCAGATCTGAAGTAAATGAGCTCAAAAGAACCTAGAAGTTGGGGGAATGGGGGGTGGGGAGGGTGAGGGGTTAAGGAAGAGAATCTGTATCAACAGATTATGGGATTGAAAACTGACAAATCCCTAGGACTGGACCAGACAACCTGCATCCAGGAGTCTTGAGGGTGGAGGTATGAAATGGTGGAGACATTGATCATTTTCTTTCAAAGTTCTATATTCTAGAACAACAGAGTGTGAATAAACACTATCAGCTTTCTAGCTGACAAGCTGACAGTGGAGTTCCACAAAAATTGTCACAAAAGGGTACTTGGAAAAATCACAGGACTAGACAGAGTGGATTACACAGGAAAATCATTTGACAGGTTCAGAATTTGAGGCTGTCACTAACTGAATAGATCAGGGCTAACCAGTTACTGTGGCATTTCTGGACCTAAAAGTGCCCTTGAAAAGATGCCAAACAAGAAATTAAACAAAGTTAGAGTGCACTGCATTAGAGGGGACAGTGGTGTAACCACAGATTGGCTAACAGGGAGGAAACAATTATGAAATAAATGGTTCACATACAGTTTAGGGGAAGCCATGACCAATGGGCTACTGCAGGAATCAAAGTTGGGGGTCCAGCTGCTCACAATCTACATCAATGATTTGGGGAGAGATCAATAGAGTTTGCTGATACAGCTAGGTGGCAATGCTAGCTGGGAGACAAATGCAGGTGTGATGGGGGGGTGGGGATTAAATTTATCGGGGGCAAAGACATGGGAAATGGATACAATATGGAAAAATGGAGATTATCAACTTTTTTTTTAAAATTTTTTCTACCAAAGAAGAAACAGCAAGAGATTGAAAGGTGTTTGCTTTCAGAGTCCTAGATGCCCTTCCAACATGAATATGCAGGTTCAACAAGTGATTTGGAAGGCAAACAGCATCTTGGCCTTTATTTCAGGAGGATTCAAGTACAGGAGCAGAGACACCATGCTTCAATTATATAGAGCCCAGGTGAGACTACATCCGGAATATTGACTACAAACCTGGTCTCCCTACCAGAGGAAGGATTACTCTTGCAATTGTGGGAAGTGCAGCAAAGGTTCACCAGACTGATTCTTGGGATGGCAGGCTTGTCACAAGGAAAACAGAACACTACAGCACAGTACAGGCCCTTCGGCCCACGATGTTGTGCCGACCTTTTATCCTACTCTAAGATCAATCTAACCATTCCCTCCCACATACCCCTTTATCATTCTTTCATCCATGAGAGATTAGCCTGTACTCGCATTCAGAAAAATAAAAATAGAAGCGCACAAAGTTCTTTGATGGTTGGCAGCACTTGGCTGAGGAGTCTAGAACCAGGAGTCAGTCTCTAAAAAGAGGGTCAGCCATTCAGAAAAGATGAGGGAGAGAAGATAGTCTTTGGAATTTAGTACCCAAAAGGGCTGTGGAGAATTACCGAGCATGTTCAAGACAGAATGGTTCCCATAATGTTAAAAAGCACTATGATACCCAAGATAAGACGAGCAGTCAAAGATCACCCATGACCTTACTGAATGGCAAAGCAGGCACGAAGGTCCAAATGGAAATTTCCTGCTATTTGAGTTCTTCTGTAAATAAGCTCAGCTGTAAATTGCATGACACAATCCACTCAGGATCTGCAACTTTTCTTTCTGGATAGTAGTGGAATGTCGTACTTTTGCACCTCAGTACCAACCAAGTTGCTTACTTGTTTTAAGGACAAAGATATTCTAGGAAAGAGAACATCCTACTTGGGATATTCAGCTTAAGTTTTCCTCTTGCATTAGCCAGTTAACAGAAACCCACATATCTATTATCCAATTTTCCCAAAAAAGATGTTCTGAAAATATCGTCAATACCAAAGCAGCTGGATCTTTGACTTAAAAGTCAAATTGGAGGTCCATAACCAATTTTAAAATTACACTGAACTCAATATAACAGTCCATCATATTCTATACTAAACAATACAAGGTAATTTCATAAAAATCAGGCCTGTGACAAGTTATCCATCAGCTTAGGATATTGCCATTGGACTCAAGGCTTTAGGCTAGGGAAGTACAAAATTCAAGGATTCCTGCTTTTGTTGCAATACATGCCCAAGGATGAGGACAAAATTCTGCAAAGTCCTGACAACACACAAAATACTGGAGGAACTCAGTGGATCAGGCAACACCTACGGAGGGAAATGAACAGTCAACATTTTGAGATGAGACCAAGTTTCCTGAGCCTCTTTTGTTGTTTGAACAACCTTGTGTCTACAAAATATCCAATAAATGACTGCTGGCATCTTACAACTCGTGTCACTAGAGAATTTAGAATCTTTTATTATTATTCTCACTCATAAGTTGCAACTGCAATGAGAAACTCCAACTATGAAAACCATTCATGGAAAAGAGCAGTCATGTAAAAAAAAAATTCAACCACCTTCACAATAAGAACCTGCAATCCTACAGATCACTGATGGATGACCACTTAAATATTTGTTACAACCTACCAAATTTCTTCTTTCGTATATATAAAAAAATCCTGTTGGTCAAAAAGGGAGTGATGAATAGTGAAGAAGTGTACGATTATCCTCTTCAGTACAAGGAATGAGACTGGTAATTGAAGTTCCAGGGGATCTGGGGCCCTTGTACATATCAAATAGTTAACAAGCTAATAGCAGTTAATAAGTAATCATGAAGGCAAATTGTTTATTAGCCTCCATCACAAAAGCTGAAGTGCAAAATTACTGAGTTTTGTTGCCAATTTCGTAGGGCTTTGGCAAGTCCACACATAGGTTGCTGTTGGTTCAGTTTTGGCATCAAAGGATCACAAGGATCTGTCTGGGATGGGAGTAATTAAATGAACACAGAGGCAGACAGAAAGTGGAATGGGTCTAATATTCATGGAGGTCTGGAAGAATGATAGGTAATACTATTGTGACAATATTTGAGGACTTGACAAGTTGGTGAGTATTCAAGGCAGAGTATTCATAACAGTATACACTGTTAGAAGAAAAAACTGCTGATGCTGGAAATCCAAAAACAAAATGCTGCAAGCTTCAAGGCAAGAGGGAAAAAAAAGTTTCAGGTCAAGCACCTTTCATCATTTATGTGAAACAGACAATTTCTCTCAACTGTAAACCAATGGATGCTGCTTGACCTGAGCACTTCCAGCATTTTGTCTTTGTATCAATACATTGTTGTACATTGAGGCAAAAAAAGTTACTCTGCAATCCAGGCAGTTTTACAGAATGGAATGGGAGAGCACCCAATTTGTACTAGTATTTTCAAAACTGAAGAGGCTTTTGAATCATTGTGACTATTGTGATATAGTACGTGCACACATTGTCAGCATACAGAAACATGGCCTTGCTGGGAAAAAATTCTCAGAGCCGAACTACTGGGGATAGCTACTGTACATTTCTGAACAATGTACAACAAAAACAGCCCTGCTGACTATTCTTTTCAGTGTATACAGGTTCTTCCTCCCCTATTCTCCCCCCCCCCCCCCCACTCATTTAAACTTCTTTTGGTGATTTGAATGACAACATATAGGATCAAGAACCTAATTGAGATGGGGGAAATGGGGGATGGGGAGGTTTTAAGGAGGGTTACAAGGGTCAGCAGCAAGGAAGAGTTGGGCAGAGGAAGTTACAATGGACTTCACTACCTCTGCCACAGAAAGTGGGGAGTGGGAGAAATCTCCCATAAGATTTTATTTCCAGTGCACTTAACTACTGCTGGACATCCAATGGAGTACTTTTGAAATGCAGTTAGTGTTGCTTTATTTTCTACAATTTTTTAAAATTGCAAACAAACAGCAACATTACCAGACGGTGACAATGACCAGAGAATTAATACTGGTCTGGGTCACAGAAACCTCTTGATCCTCTGAAACAGCTGAAGATCATTCAAAGCCCAGAGGGAAAGACAAAGACCTTTGATTTAGTATCTCACCAACCATGCAATCTCAGCCTAGATCTTCTTTTGCACAGATGTCCCTGGAAGTGGAGGCATTGATCCTACAACAAAACTCAGGGAAAAAGAAAGTGTTCCCTGAGTAAGCCATGGATTATACCAAACACTACATTTTCCTGTATATGGTTTTCTATTGTTTTGATGCTCGAGCTGCCCAGAATATGCACCTACTGTTACACTGGGTGGCACAGGTAGTAGAACTGTTGCCTCACAGATCCAGCACCCCAGGTCAATCTTATCCTTTGGTGCTGAATTCAGTTTGCACATTCTTCCTGTGGCCATGAGGGTTTATTCCATGCACTCTGGTATCTTCCTACATTTCAGATGTGTGGGGTGGTATGCTAATTGGCCACTAAATTGCCTTAGGCGAATGGTAGAAACTGAAAGAGCAAGAAGGGAATTTGGGGAGGTTATAGGGAAAATTAAAAGGGAAAATGGGATTGTTCTGCAAGCCAGCATGGACTTGATGTGCTGAAGAGATCCCCATGTTGCGAGGAAATATGGAAAACAGAGTGATTGTGTGTATTGAGGAAATGCTGGCATAAGTATCAGTTTTTCACCATCATGGCTGGGAACAGTAAGTAATTAGTGTTAATACTTGAGATATTGGTGCTTTTTTTGAAAAAAGAAATGGAACAAATATTCAACAGACAGATGAATTCCAGCTAGTGTTATTTGGCCCATAGAATACTAAGACTGTCACACAATAAATGTGCCATTCTGAGAGAAGACTCAGAAAAAAATTAAGCTTTGAATCAGGTTGGTCTCCTTGGTACTTTCAGTGAAAAAAGTTGTTGACCAGAAAAACTGTCTCTCAAAACAGTCCCATTCAGTCTTCTAGTGACACTGACACTGGGCAGACAAAGTCTTAGTTTACCATTTCACTTGAATGCAAATACCTTTGACAGTAGAGCTCTACTTCCATCAGACAACATTAAGTGTTGAAGTGGGGCAAAGGAGAGAGAGTGATTCAACCAAAATTTGATAAAATCTTAACTGAGACATAAGGGCTTTTCCCTTTTTAGATGTTGAGTGATCCATTTATAAGCATCAGTCCATTCAATGGCAAGAATGACAACTCTCTGTATCCAGGAGGTTACAAAATGCCTGACAATTCTACACTGCATGAAAATTCATACTGTTCTATTCTGCAAAATCTCTCCGCCCCCCCCCCCCCCCCCCCCATGTCAGCAACTGAGAACTCTGCAGCTATCTGCAGTATGCAGGTTAGTACAATCATTGTCCACTGATTCAATCTGAAAATTTTCATCTCGTCCTCTGCAGTAGAGAATAAAAAATTACAAACTGCAAAGGAGAATTAAATTGTTACAATCTTCATAAAGTACATCTTACAAAGTACAGAGCTAAACTTGCAGAGTAAAAATGTATTAAAGTAGCTGAATACTGCACTTTGTAACATGCAACAAGACAGTCCAGATTTTACTGAAGGAACCTTTTGATACAAGAAACAACTCTAATAAAAATACTAATGCCACAAGCTCAAATAGGATGTTTTGAAAGCTGTAAATCCTTTGTATAAACTAGGCAAACAGGAATAAAGGCTTCATTTACTACTCAGGGATCTAACACAAATTCTCAGCTCCAAGTGTAGGTGGGTTCACTTTACATAAATTTCTGTTGCCTTTCCAACATTATGTTCAAAATCAACATTATAGGTTAAGTATTTTTGATCTTTGAAAACCAGGTTGTGCCACATCAGGAGATGGAAAACTTGTGACATCAATAGTTCATAGACAAAACTAGCAACTGAAAAGAATGAAAATTGAATTCTGATTCTTGTTAAATGCTTTTATTCACATAAAAAACCACAAGCCAAATTCAGCATATACAATTATAGGAAAAATAGCATTAAAATTGGTGTGTTACTCAATATAATTTTAAGCATTTCCCCATCATACAGCAGAATGAACTCACTCCAGACACGACAAAAATAGGAGGCCATCTGGCTCTGAGCCAGATAATCTACAGAAGTCTATTTCTGTAGTTCATAACTAATCTACCTCAGTACCATATCCCATATACAGAGACCCTGGAAAGAGGAGGACAGCAGATAATGAAAGTCTCAAGTAGAAAGATTGATGTCTGGAACTATATAGCTGAACTGTCAGCATTTAAAAAAAGATTTATTACCAATGGCTGTGGGGGGGGGGGGGGGGGGGTAGAGGAAATAAAGGAATCAGAATATATTCTTCACTTAAAACAGCAACTTGCTGTCAGATGTTGGCACAGGATATTAGGCTTTAATTATGAAACTCAATTTAGAATTCATTTTGCATACTAAATATTTACCCACTTGCTTTCCTCTAGGGTGCAGCCTCAATGACAGGTTAAAAGGATTTAATAAGCAAAGTATGAACTACAATTTCCCCAAGATTTAAAGTTCAAGAACCATTTTCAGAAGAAACTCCAGTAGCTAGATTAAATTGTCAAAGATTGTCCAAACAATACAGATCAGAAAAGTTTCATCATTTACTTGTATTAGTATGGGGATCTTAAATGCAGCAGTAATGTGGTGGGAGTTCTCCAATTAATGTCACCATTGCTAGGATGTCTCTCCTGATCTTTGTTCAGCAATCTCCACATGCAAATATGTGGACTGGGTCAAGGTTGATCATGAAGGCCCTCAAGGCCAAAACACACTTACTAGTGCAGTTTGCACTTGAATAGCATACACCAAAGTGAACTTACTACAAACACAATACATGTCAGATAGGCCACAATGGTCTTTTCCAGTACAACGTACTCAAATAGTTGGCCTTGCAATTCTTCAGCCATCAGCCAGAGCTTAGTGCAGCACTCTGGCTAACTCCAGTTCTTATGTTCCAACTGAAGCAAAATCAGCCTTGAGCACTTTCAGTCACTAATTAGATCATGGCTGCTCCATACCCTGCATCTGTCTACCTTCTTTGGTTCTGTAATATTCAATGGCCCTGCCTAACAAAATTCCAGCCTTCTCAAAACAACCCCCAGCCTCAACAGCAATTTTCAACAAGTCTTTGTTCCACTCCAGAGAGATCCCGCAGCACTATTTTGAAGAACAGCTCACCTAGCCACCTGCCTAGTATTCATCCTTCAACCAACATCACCAAAGCAGGATTACCTGAACTTTAAGCAGTTGCTTCTGGGAATCTGTAGTGTCCAAATTGACTGTCATTTTGGCAATATCAGCTACATTTCAAGGAGGACATCACACCCACTGATATCCAAAAGGCACTACTTGAATTATAGACAGTTAATGTACAAGTCCTCCACAGGTTATGAATGCCACATACACACAAATAAGCAAATCAGCAGACCAGTGCTGCTGTCGGCTGCAGGCATCTTCTGCTGGGTGGGAAGAGCACATTTCTGCATTCCTTCCCTCCCCACCCAAGTCTGCTGAGCAGAGTCACTCGCTCATTCACTGAGTCAGGGACACCAGCTGGCAGCTGCTCTTTCCATGCCTGCTCGCCCTCCCACCTCAGCCATTTCTATGATTCTCTTCCACACACTGATTTTGATCATTTCCGACTTAAACAATTCAGCTTATGAACAGTTCCTGGGAACAGAACCCTGTCAGAATCTGGAAAACTTCCTGCATCAAGTTGACTACTACCTCCCAATTCTAAATTATCTGTTTACCACATTAAAGCACATTAAGCTAGTTTCAACATCAGCATAAATTTTTAACATTAAATGACACAATAAAAGAAAGGAAGAGGAGACGACATGAAGTCATCCTATTATTAGGCTTATGAATGACACCCAGAGGCTTTTGCATACAGATTGCCTTGTCCAGGAACTGCATTGTATCAAGCAGCAAAGCCTTCATCATTAGAATGAATAATCAAAAGAAATAGAATGTAATATGCAAGAACTTATCATTTTACAAGGAACTGGGGTACAACACATCAAACACTCTTTTGACATACAATCATCTCATTAGCAAGCAAGGCTCTGAATAAGTTTGTACAGGGATGTTTGGCTTTAAATTCTAGGTTTTTTTTGACATCTGCATTAATCCCATTGGATCTAAACCAGTTTACCATTTCAAAAAAGATTAAGACTTGAATAATCTGTCACCCGACTATTCGGAAAACTCAATGATTCCCACGCTCCCTGGAACTTACTAGGGCCTGCATGCATTTTAAACTTACTGGGCTCACAGGGAAATAGTGTGTAATATCTAGGAAGGTAAATTAAAACTACATTGGGGTATTAGAACAACATCCATTAGTCTGGAAAATCTGCCAGTCTGGCAAAGTTGCAAGCATGCTGAATCAGAGTTATACTAAGATTTGAGAAGCTAATCATAACTTTTCAAGTTGGCTCACCGTACAGGAAGGGATGAGAAGTTTTGTTTAGAGAAAAAAAATTGATTTGAGTTGTTTGACATCCATGTTTATTTTCTTCCCCTAGTCTTAAATCACCAGATGGCAAAGCACTGGAATTTGGACCTATTTTTCTGCCCTTTAATCCTAGGTGTTTCCAAGTTGAGATCAGGTAACATAGCATTGACTGAAGAGAGAATTTTTTCCACTTTATTACACTACAAGATTAGAGCAAGCAGCCATGGGAAGAGAAAGAAAAGTTAAATTATGAGGACCATGACATTTCCACTACCAGGTCATCAAGTGTGATATTAAATCTACTGATGAGCACTTCCAGATTACCAAACCCTACAGTAATTAAAAACATTTTAAAAAAGCAACTTTAAATTTTTTTTTAAACTCTAAAAGGAGAATTTTAAAAAAAGTCAGGCTAAATAAAGACTAAAAGGGCATCAACCATGGTTCAATGGCTTTACTTTTACCCAAGTCAGGTGGTCAAATGTTCAAGTCAACTCTAGGACATTTGAGCTCATAACCCAGCTTGCCATTTCAGCACAGCGTGGAACTGGTGAACAGTCACCATGTGCCTGCCTGCCTTCCGCTTCCCCCTCCCCCCAAGTTTCCAGGTATTCGTACACTGGCACCCCACTTAACAGTAGCCCATAGAGCAGGATTTCAGCCCAAAGTACATCCCTGTGAGTATTCATGTAATCCAAAATAAATACATCCATTCACTCTATGTACCATTGTACTGAGAACTTGTGCTGCCTCACAGTACCTGAGACTTGGGTTCAATCATGACCATCAGTGCTGACTGTGGAGTTTGCATGTTCTCTCTAACTGCACGAGTTTCTTCCCACATCCCAAAGGTGTGCAGGTTAGTAGGTTCATTGGCCACTGTGAATTGCCCCTAGTGTGTAGGTGAGTGGTAGAATCTGGGGGAGGTAATGAGAATGTGGGGAGAATAATAAAAAGTGGGATTAATGTAGGGTAGGTTCATAGAGCAGATTGTATCTCTATGACAGAAGTGTTGACAGTGTCTAGACCCTACAGTCTTTCACATTGCCTCCCATCAAATGCACTGGAAGCTACCTAGGTTGCTACTCTGCCTTGCTCAGTGTTTTCAAGATCTTCTGTAATTTTTCCTATAGTAATGCATGGTCTTAAAACCTTTAAATGTGATGAATGATGCCCTTATTGCAGCACAGAATAATGTTTTTTCAGTGACATGGCTGATAAATAGGTATCTAGTTATATATCAATACATAATGTTGAATGTTAAATCCCAGTATGAAAAGATGTATTCCTCATTTACATGAACCCTTGTTCTCCTGTAAAACCAAACATTAGTTTAGAAGCACGCCTGGAAACAGTGAGGCATGATCAAGGTACCCAATGCCGAGGTCTTCAACCACTTATGACATGATGCTGTTTGACATCATTAACATGGGTACCAATTGACAAATCTCAACTAGCCTCAGAGGGGGCCACTGCTTCAAGAAAATTGCACCTCTGGAACAACCTAGTAAAGGAAAATGTCAAAATAAACAGTAGAAAAGTTAGGCAAAAAGCAAACTACAGCAAGGATAAGTTAAATTGAGAAATTAATTTCTTTAGTTATTTAATAATGGGATTGGATGGAATATATGCATGAAAGACCAAGCTGAAGTAGACAGCATACCATTATGCAATTCTGTCCAATTCTACCAAGAATGGCAAAAACTAAAGCTCTACAGTGTCCAGTAGGACTGATTTTAAGGGTGAAATTGGACAATGCTTCAAAACACCATTTTATTAAGCAATGTTGAATACCTTGCATGTGACACCAAAATAATCATGAACTGGATGAATCCAAGAGGAAAGCAAAGGGCCAAGACTATCCACCTTCCACAAGAATCTCAATTCGGCAAGGAATTATATTCAAAATTCACTAGGATGTTTAGTCACATTGTATCAACTCTCCACTTAAAATCCACCCTAAAGTTATTTTCTTCCCCCCTCCCAAACAAAAGGGATAGTACAGTAAGAATATAGAACAAAAACACTCATCAATGCAAAAATAAACCACCTAAAGACTCCACAATCCATTACAAATCAGGACAGTTTTACAATATAGAAATTGATTTTGCAAATTCAATAGGATTGTTATACAGGTAACAATTATTGAAGCAAATAAAACCTTAAGGCCTTCCACAGAAATGATTAACAAAAAAAATCAAAGCAAGTGACCAAAAGTCTAATCAAAGTTAGGTTTTAAAGGAGCACCTTAAAAAGAGGAAAGAGTAGTGGTAAAGATTTGAGGGAATTATGCGTTTGGGCCAAGAACAATTCAGCCAAGAACAAGATCCCACAAATGAAGCTCAGATCTACAGGTAGTAGTGAAGGGAGGAGCAAGGCTATGGAGCAATTTAAAAATAATAAGGTACTTAAAAGTTAGCACAGTAGGTCAGCAAGCTCAGGGGTAATGGACAAATCCTGCTTACCAATGACATGTGCAGTACAGTTTTGTCAGAAAGCTCAATGTTTAAACTAATGGAAAGTACTAGGAAGGCTAGCTATTCTTAATTAGTAATATTATACAATAGTAATATTCTATATCCTTGTAAATGGCCCACTGACAATCATCATCTAGTAATACCTGCAGCAAAATACACAAGGAAGTGCTCAGCTCATTAAAATTCACCTATTAATACAAAAATCAGACTTTCAATGACACAAATTTTACATCAAGGAGAGGTTGGTACAACTGACTCACCAGCATCATTGGCCTCTCCCTCCAGTATGTGGATTTCGGTGCAATCGGCCAGCGAGTGCTCCAAACAAATCTGAAGAAATCGAGCCTGGGTCCGGCTGACCCTCTTCAGCAGAGACAGCAAGGCTACTGTCTGTTCACATTCATTCCACCCCTTAAACCACCCAGCTAACACACCAACTTGATCCCGAAACATCATGATCGCAAGCCTGCACGATTGTCTGTTTTCTTCGGGCACCCAACACCAAGAGGAGAACGTCACATGTTTTCAGTTTGGGTAGCAAGATTATAGTCTTTGAAACAGTTGGTGTCTTTCCTGTCAAAACATTTTTGTTTTAATAAGGGGGTTACAAAATATTTCCCCCCTTTCTTTGCCTCACACCCCCACCCACCCACCCCCTCCCCCCAGATACAATAGTCTGTGAGAACTACTCTCAACACTGGAAACTGAACAGAGAAACAACTTCAGGCAACTTCTGACAGGAGACCGTTGTAAACTCAGCACTTGCTTAGTTTTTTTCCTTGTTTCTTGCAGTTAGGGCTTCATGTTGTCACTAAAATAAAAAGACAAGAAAGGCAAAATAAATATATCAAATATACAATTTAAGTACACTCCCAGAAATTTTCCACATCTTTCTCCCTTCCCCATCCTCTTGGGGACAGTTTTTATTTCACTGATTTCAGGCATCTGCAAATACCATTCTGAACAAACCATTAAATAATTATTAACAACCTGGAAAATGCTCTCACTTTTCTCAGATTATTGGGTCTGGGATAGGGAACTAGAGTGAAAAAATGTGAATTAGTCCACTGTCATTCAGTGCAGTTTGTGCCTGCCTCCCTTGCCCCACCCACTTCCAGCATTACCCAGATTACAGATATAACAGTTTGATAGTCAGAATGTTTCCCAAGAAAGAATCCAAGCCACAGCAGCAGCCCCCCCCAACCCCCAAATCCACCAGCCAGTCCCATCTGGAGCAGTTAATAAGCCAAGAACTGAAGTTCCATCAATGCATGACATCATTCCTAAAACCACCCACATCTGGACTTCATTAACATTCAAAGAGCACTCAGTGCTGGCACATACTGGATACAGAAAGAAATCTGCAAAATGTAAATCATTTCAATAGTGTTTCCACAAAAGGAAACAGAACAGTTGATCAGGGACCTGACCATTCAGAAAAAGACTATTTCAAAGTTATATTGTTATTAGGAATTTCACTTGAACTTTGAACTACACTACAATAACTCCATAATTGCTCAGACAACAGACTGAACTACATAGTCCAGGAGATTCAATGTTTGACCCCTGGTCACAATTGAGGTACTGTATTATAACTGGCTTCATGGTCCAAAGAAGTGGCTCAGGGTTGGTGGATTGCATGAGACAGGGACCAGACTTGACTATGAAGTGCTCTGCACTCAAAGCAGCTAGCTGACATCATTTAGTGCCATGCCCAGGTAGATGTCTGGTACTAATCGGACAGTAGCACAAGGAAGGATGTAGGAAACTAGAGAGCAGGCTGACCATAGTTGTTTCCAATGGAAGCTCTCAAATTTAGTCACCTGACAGAGGAACTACCTGAAACCACTTCAGCATAATTCTCACTTCTGCCCTCTTCCTTTCAGTCCTAATGAAGGGTCTCGACCTGAAATGTCAACTGTTTATTTACCTCCATAGATGCTGCCTGACCTGCTGAGTTCCTGCAGCATTTTGTGCATGTTGCTCCAGAATCTCTTGTGTCTCAGCATAACTCCTACTGGCCAATTTATGTGGACAACTACATCATTCCAAAGCAAGCACTTCGGTATGGGTGGAAGAACATACAAAGCCACCTTTAAAAAACACATACAACTTTCCTGCTTTATGGGCCACAGCTCTTCAAATTGTCTCATTGAACGATGAATCTCTGTGAACATGAAAACCATACTGGCTTCAAGAATAAACTGTCTATTTAGACCTTCCCATGCTGCAAGTCTGTCCTTCAGATTCACTAGTCAATAACAATGCTACAATAAGAATTTCTATTGACCTACAGAGCCTGAAACAGTTGTATACAAAAGAGAATTTTATGAAGGTAGAGACTCAAAAGTACTGCTCCCTCAGCAAACAAACTGCTAAGTTAGTTGCAGTGACACATGCTTGGACATTTCTACACAGATACTGCCTGTCTAATAAGTGATAAACCACTTTACATCACCAATATAGCTGTAACTTAAAGACATTGCTTCAAGAGCACAATTGCACCATAGTGTTGTACCAAACCACAGATTAGGAATGTTGATGCTAAATCCTACTTTGAGGCAAGTTAGGTAGTCAGAATGGGGAAATTTACAAGGAAGCTAAGCCAACAGCCTGGGTATCCATGAGATAAGTACAAATTTTCAGAGTTTCTTCTTCAGATTCATAAATCCTGTTTGAGAAAAGTGTTCAAATACATCAGCCGAGGGCAAAAGCACATTAGGCTGCCAGGTCTACTGGTAGTGAATAATTTGACATTGGTAGAGATGAAATACTAGAAATAAATCAGGACTCACCAGGTAATTATAAATGATGGACCATTTAACCAAGTAAGAGCAAACATCTACCCTTGGTTCAACATGACTGATAAAGCATTTCAATGCAGAACTGGGGTATGACAGTACAGGCAATTTGTATTGATGGTATTCATCCATTGGTGCACAGTAACACAGGCATTGCACAACAATGGATGAGTACCACCAATACAAATTGCCTGCACATGCAAAGGAATGTGGTGTATAATGTCTTGTTGAATATTGGAATAAGGCTGTTTCCAATGACTTTACACATAGGACAATAAGGACCATACCATCCATGAGGGAAAAGCCAAGTGGAAGTCACCACATTGCTCCAGAAAAATATTTCAAGACCACCTTCCTAAATTCCTACAAAGAAAGCCAAATAAAAATGAGATAATGCTGACCCAAAGGGAAAATGGCACCAATTAAAGTTGTAATTAGCTGCAAGTCTTGCACTATGCACAGACATTAGATTTTTATTCTTGGATTCTAACTTTTGCAAATTTCTATAGATGTACAGTGGACAGCATTCTCACTGGTAGCATCACAGCCCGGAATGGAGGCTCCAATGCACAGGATTTCAAGAGGCTGCACAGGGTTGTAGATTCAGCCAGCTCCATCACAGGCCCAACCCTCCCCACCATTAAGGGCATCTTTAAGAGGCTGTGCCTCAAGAAGGCAGCATCCATCACCAAGGACCCTCACCATCCAGGAGAGGAGACATTCTGCAGATGCTAGAATCTGGAACACAGACAAAATGCTTGAGGTACTCAGCAGGTCAGGCAGCATCCGAGGAGGGAAGTAAACAGTTGACATTTCAGGTCAAGACCCTTCATCAGGACACACCCTCTTCTTATTACTACCATTGGTGAGGTGGTATAGGAGCCTGAAGACACACATTCAACAATTTAGGAAGTTTCTTCCCCTCTTCCATCAGATTCCTGAAAATTATCTTGTTATTCCTTTTTCTTTGCACTTATTTTGTAATCTATAGTTTTGTGTTTGCACTGTACTGCTGCTGCAAAACAACAAATTTCATGTCAAATAAGTTAGTGATAATAAACCTAATTCTAACTTAGTCCTTGGACAGAGGTCAGTTGGGCTTCTGCTGTATATGCTTCTAAGAACATGGCATAATAATGATCTAGTGACCCGGACTAATGATCCAGAGAAATGCTGAATTCCAACACTACAGCTAAGGAGCTCAAATTCAATTCTGGAATAAAAAGTAGTCTCAGTAATGGTGCCCATAACACTACCACATAGCTTTTTATAATAATCCAGTTCACCAAGGTTATTCACAGAAGGAAACTATGAGATTCCAGACCCAATAACGTGGCTGATTCCTGACTGAAACAGTCTGGTTTGCCACTCAGTTTAGGGGCAATTAGAGATGGGCAATAAAAGTGCCACCAATGCTCATATCTCATCAAGAGAAGTGAATTGCCTACATTCATTTATGGCTCAACTCCACTCAAAAATGGGTGACACAGCAGTTAGTCATGCTGCAACACTGCTCGAGAGACTTAGGTTTGATCCTAACTGCGTGTCAACTCCAAGAAGCACCTATTCTCCATGCCACCGTGAGTTTCCCCTGGGTGGTCCTGTTCCTTCCAAGATCCCAAAGGGGCGTTAGTTGGTAGGTAGGTCAAATGGCTACTCTAAATTACACCTACTGCAGGGGGATTGGAGGGAGCCACTTCGAAAGAAAATAGGTTATAGGGAAATGTGAGGAAATGGGACTGACAGGACTGCTCTGACAGCTGGCAAAGACTCAATGGGCTGAATGCCCAATGTTAAGGAATCATGGAAAATTTGAACAAGTGAAAATTTACAGAAGTAAATTAATTGAGTGTACAATGCTTTGACTTACTGCACTTGTAGGAATGCTACACAAGTTTGTGTCTGGCTTTCCAAGCAACAAAATGAATACGAATTATACATCTCCAACCAAGTGTCTGGAAGTCCCAAGTATGGAAAATCCAATTGTTACACTGAACAAAACAAAAATCACAGCAACTGATGATATGGACTTCATAAGTAGACACTTGTTTGTAGCCCTTTGATGGCACATTGTAATTCACAAGAGAGCTACAACAAGAACACTAGTGTATTTTCTCCTCCTTGGTGTAGTGTGGTAATCAAGGTCAGCAGCCCTAATTCACAAAAGGGAACCAGATGAATGTACACCACTCATTCTCCTACCCAAAGAGTATTTCCAAAGCGATACACCAGGCTAAACTAAATTTTGGACATTAGAACACCTCCCCCAACAGTTGCAGTAGGGGCCGAGTTAGATATCCAAAATGGAACAAAGCATCATCTGCCCAACAGATCAAGTTGTAATGGTTGTCATACAGAAAAAGAAGAAAGAAATTTAATAGCTAATAAAAACTCCTAATCCAAAGAGAGAAAAGACCAGCTCACCTATCAAAAACATGCAAACTTCTCCTGCCACAGAATTTTTGGAGGCAGAGGTAGGGAAAGGGAAGGCAGCACAAGACAATAAATGCTTAGTGTAGTCTCACAGTTGCTTTCCAATCTCTTCCTGGATTTATTTCTAGAAATCTAACAGTACCAATGAAGAATTGAGCCAGCACAAGCTTGCATGGACATCAGCTACCCAGACAGCCTCAATAATCCTCCATTAAAGCAAGAACAATTAAAACACTAGGAGGATCCAGTCCAGGAGAATACATAGAGCCATGCCTGATCTCCTCTCCAACACTGTCATGTATTTCTATTGCTAATTAGTCTAACATTAACCATTGCTGGCATATTTGGGAATGTTTCTATGTGTTGGTGCTTGTGAAACTACACATCTTCAAAAAGGTGCTTCAAAAGACCAGAAGACGGTGCATGCAACTAATTTACTTCTTTAGACAGAAAATAACAGACAGAGATGCTCATTGGGTTTTGCTGATGAGCACCAGAAGACAGATACTGGGTGAAAATCCTTCAAAACACAAGAGGTTCACATCCAAATTATCTCACCTACCTAGTCCATATTGCTGACTTACATCTATTTTGGCATATTCATACCCATTTTTAAAAACACTGTGACCCAAGAGAAAACTGCCTAGTCTCAGCTTCACAAGAGTCATGATCATGAATGAATTTAATGTACAAGAGGGATCCTGAGTGGGCTATCCAAGGTTAAGCCCACTTGGGAAAAAGTGGAATTTGCACACTATAGCAGAACAAATTCAAATTTGCAAAATGCAGATTTAAAACAGACATCAGGTATTTCTTTGTACAGCAGGGTGACTAACAAAATGAAGCTACTGGACTTGATTCAGATGCTATAAAAGGAAATGATAATACCAGTGTGCCAGAAGTATAATACCAAACTGGATGAAGACAGCAGTCAAAGTGAAGCTCCTAATTGGAAAAGGCAAAATTCTCTATTGTCCCAGTACATCCATTAGCATACTTCATGCCTTCAGATACAGGATTTTTAATCACGACAGAAGTCGAAAAAGCCACAGTCAGATCAACACCAATACTGTTGCTCAACCTTAACTAGTTCTTTAGTCTGTTCTTAATGCCAAAGGTCATTGGGTAAAACACTCTCCTAAGACGACTCCATCCCACTTTAAAGACTTAAATGCAGACGTTCTCAATGCAGTACTGAGGTAACATGTTGATGGCGGCACCATTGTTCATTTTAAATGTTAAACCAAGGCTCTCTCTAATTCCTTAACTAGTTAATAGTTCTCATGGCATTACTCAAAGATGAATGGCCCAGTCAACATCGACCCCTCAACCTACATCAGCAAGATGTGATCACATAGAATGTGCACACAAACTGGCTACCACTTTACAACAGTGACTGCACTTCAAAAATTATTTGATGGAAAAAAGTGTTTTGGGATGTTAAATTTGTGAAAGGGATTAGATAATGTTCTTTTGCAATACAATCCCCAACCATCAGCTATCCAGCTCAGAGAACAGATTATTCAAAACTGTGCATATTTCTGTACACATTTTGCAGCAATGGCAAGTGACATGAATGCAAGTAGAAAACATGACTGAATTTTCCCTTCCAATGACCAAACTGTGGTACCCACATTGCAAATAGCACAGACTGAAAAAAATCAAACCAGTGATCTTCAGGACTGGATGATCTAGTGAATGACACAGGAGCAGTGCATTATGAATCACTGGTTAGAGTCATCAGTCCTCCTGCCACCATTCTACTCATTTTTATTACTAACCTATATCAATGAATCAGTCTGCACTAATAGCCACTGCAGATTCAAAGTTTTAACTTTTAATTCTGCTGTTCTTAGATATTAAAATTTGAGCAAGATGTCACTCTTCAAATACCTCTTCATCTATATGTAACCCCGAATAAATATCAACTCTCCCCACATATTCAGCAAAAACACACACACGGTTAGCTACTACAACACTAGCCTGTTATGCGACTGAGCTATAAAAGGCCAGTGTTCAAGATTTGATTATAATTGTTCAAGAATAGATCTCAATACAGCTAACAAAAATGCTGCAACTAGTTTTGATCCCTCAGATGAGGGGTGGAAGAGCAGTAAACATAAAAGATGCCAAGCACCATAATTCACAACCATCAAGGCCCCCCCCCCCCCCATCCATGCTGAAAAAGTCAGAGGAATTTCATCAGTTTCATCCATGTCTCAACTAATCATCCAAAAATCTCATTAATTTCACAACCAATGACATTTGTAACACTTCCCTCCCTCTAATTTGGGGCATTGCCTCCAGATATTTTGGTGACCTGGTTTAGGCCAAAGAAAATACAGCTATGTACCCTATCCCAATATCAATTGGGATAGATCACATAGGGGTATAAGCAAAAAAAGTTATCAGTCACAACAAATACACTAGGTTAATAAACATTAATCCTCTGCCATCATTAAATAGGAATAGGTTTCTTCTGCAATTCCAGCTCAAACACAAGCCAGAAAATGACTGTCTGCAAGGACTCCACATCAAACTGAAGTTTAAGGCAATACAAACAACTCTTAGTAACCAGGGACTCACAGCAACTCAACTTAGCTTGAGTGCCATGGGACAGTTGGTACGGAGAAATGGAAAATGACAAGCAGCTTCTGAGGCTGACAGGCACTGTTCAGGCAGTACAGAGGAAGACTTACAATATACCTCCAATTGCTTGACACTGACATGCGATTACCAAAATGAGAAGATATGGGATCACCCAGCATCATCCTTGGTGTGGATCCAAAATTCCTTTCAAAGTCACTAAGTACTCCAGAATAATTATGATTTCACAATGTATTTCCTGCAACACATTCAAACATTGAACATAACTAGCATACACAGTCTTCAGGTGGTAACTTCTCAAACTGTCCAATCCATACAGGTAGGTAACGGTGGGCAATAGCAACAGGTAACCCACTAGCTTCAGTCAACGTCAAAGAAAGTATTCAAGTGTTCATAAATGTTATTTAAGATACCGCATCCATAGCTTTCTCTCTTCATTACTCTTCAACTCAAATATCAACCTATCACTTACAATGCAAGATCACCATATTTAACACCCCACTTGCACAACATTTTGGTTAAAAGGTACAACTTTTAGATTCTTTGCAGAATCCCCAAAAGTATTCACAACACACCATATTGATATTTAAGAGGCTGACATGATGTAGCAGAAATTACAAACATCAAATCAAAGCAAAGACTGAAAATATACCAAAAGAAGGTGAACAGCATAATGGAGATTAAATATAGATAAAATTTGACAGAAAATAGTCTCAGGAAGCTGGCATTCATACTCACTAAATGTCTTGGATATCGTACAGTCTATTTACAGAAATTCAACCAATGAGTCATCCCTGTAACAGGTTGTCACACACAGAAGACTCCACTCCATTATGTCAAATTTTTGAAGAAACAACATGAAACAACTGCAATCTTCGGGGATTTCGGTGAGTAAAGGGGACAGGAGACAAAGTGCAGGGGAGCAGACAGAAAGGAGAAGCTGGTACACACCAGTGCTGGCAAGGTGGAGGGGCTGGGCTGGGCTCCCGGGGATGAGTGTGTGGGAGACAGATCGGGAGACGCGAAGCAGAAGCTCTGCCCGTCCCTCTGTCCGACGGGGAGGGGTTATGGCTTTAATCCTAATCCCCTCACCTCGCCCCTACACCCAAATGGCGGGCACACCTCGGGCTGCCTCCTGCCCCCCTCCTCCTCCTCCTCCTCTCCCTCCCTCCACACGACCACCCTCACCCCCGGGACCCGGCCCTGGCCCCGGCCCCGGCCCTACCCCTCAGCCCTCGCCGCCCGCCCCCAGGTGACGGCCGAGGCCTACCTCCCCCTCCACTGGCTTCCCTCAGGAAAATAAACGTCAGCCAATCGGCCCGACTCCGGCCCCACTCGACAGCCCGCTCCCGACATCCAGTCACAGACCCCCGGCGGACGACAAAATACCCGCCCGCCGTCGAATTTTCTCGATCTCCCTCACCTGGGGGGAGGGGGTCCGATCCAAGGCCCGGCGACAGCGGCAGAAAATCCGCCGAGGAAAACTCCAGCCCCACTAACTTGATCGGCCGCTGCTCGCCCGCTCATTGGCCGCCTCATGCCGCTCCCTCCTGCCCTCCTGTCCAATTGGGTCATTGCGCTGTCAATTAACAGGGCCCATCAGCACGTTCGGTTGTGGGTGCACTGGAATGGGAGAGACAGGATATGACATAGAATTATACCGGATATAGGATGGTATTTTCGCAATGTATGCTGGGGGTTGTAGTTCATTGCCTTGAATGGTGCTCTGGTGCGACAGAGACAACAACATGTGCATTTATCTAGCGACCTAAGATAATTACACGCTCTCAGGGCCTTTCACCGAAGTATTATCGGATATAATTAAGCACAAAGCCGCTTAGGGAAATAATTACTTCGGGAGATCAAAAGTCTGATGAGAGAGACAGGAATTAATAAATTAATTAAGGGACATGGGGAATAGGAGCAAGAGTAGGTCATAATTACAGACCCCACCCACCCGGCTCATTCCCTCTCTCCCATCAGGTAGAGGATACAGGAGCCTGAGGGCACGTACCACCAGGCTCAAGGACAGCTTCTACCCCACGGTGATTAGACTATTGAACCGTTCCCTTATACGATGAGATGGACTCGACCTCACGATCTACCTTGTTATGACCTTGGCACCTTACTGTCTACCTGCACTGCACTTCCTCTGTCGCTGTCACACTTTACTCTGTATTCTGTTATTGTTTTTACCCTGTACTGCCTCAATGCACTGTGTAGTGAATTGATCTGTATGAACGGATTGCAAGACATGCAAGTGATAACAATAAGCCAATACCAATACATTTGACCCCTCGACACTGCTCCATCATTCAACAAAATCATAACAGACATCTTATCTCAGGGTCACTTTTATGTACTAACTCATATATCATAGAACTGTACAGCACAAGAACAGGCCTTTTGGCTCCTGATATCCGTACCGACCACGATGCCAAATTTAACTGATCCCATCTTCCTACACATGGTCTATATCCCTCCATTCCCTGCTTGCTCATCTGTCTGTCTAAAAGCCTCTTAACTGTTGCTGTCGAGGGAAGCCAGTGGAGGGAGTGGTAGGTGCCTGGAACGTGCTTCTGCCATTTCCCCTGGCAGCACATGCCAGGCACCTGACACTCTCTGTCTAATTAACTTGCCTGGTAAATCTCCTTTAAACTTGACCCCTTTCAATTTAAAGCAAAGTACTCCAGTACTTGACATTCCCACCCTGGAAAAAAGGCTCTCACATTCTGCACTATCTATGCCTCTTGCAATTTTATATACTTCCATCAGGTCTCCCTGTTCTTCAATCCAGCCATCCTGGTGAACCCCTTCTGCACCCTCTCCAAATCCTCCACGTCCTTCCTGTAATGGGGTGAGCAGAACTGAATACAATACTCCATATGTGACCTGACCACAGTTTTATGCATCTTCAACGTGATTTCTCGACTTTTATACTCAATTGCTTGATATCCAAAAATCTATTAATCTTAAATAGACTCACATCTGAACCTCCACAGCCACCTTGGGTTGAGAATTTGAAAGATTCTGTACCTCTGGGTAAAGAACTTGTGATGTCTGCCATGAATGACCAGCCTTATGTTGAGACCACAGGAAGGTTTAAATGTTAGGGATAGAATTCCAGATGCCAGACCATGAAGCCGAATGTATGTCGGCCAATGGCTGAACAATTAAATTCTGGGATGATCAAGAGGTGAAAACAAGAGAGGCACAGAGATCTCTGAGGATTATAAGACTGGAGGAGATCACAGAGATAGGGAAGAGACAAGACCATAGAAAAGTGAATAAACAAGAATGTCTGGTTAAATTATCGGTCCTTGGTGGTGCCCCTTTGCTTTGGGAGATGAATACTTGGTGTCAGCCAATTATATTCCATCTGCATGGAGCTATTCTTGTTTCTTCTTTAGAGGAGTTTGATGAGTTTGTCTCTGGATGAGCTAAGGATGGAGGTTGTCCTCAGTTTCCACTGATGACGTGCTCCTCGACTTGTGACGATGTGTGAGCACTAGTAGGTCTCCACTTCCATCCTCCACAAGGATGAATTGTGAGAAATAGTCCCAACTTCTGATTGGTCAGTGATTCTCTGCTGGAAGTGATGAGATGTTTTGCATGGATCACCATGCATCTCCTCTTCCTGGGAGTTTACCTGAGCCTCATCAGATGAAGCCTCTCTGGGAAACTGGCAGGAACTGGAGGTGAAAGGCACCACCCAGCCAGGGAGTTCGGAGTACTTAACCAAGCACTGGTCATAAAGTAAATGGTAGCCTCAACAATGCGATCCCTTTTGGTTACTTTGGTTTCAGGGGCAGAGCAGAAGAAAATAATTGATTTCTTTTCTGGTAACGTTGGGTCCCTGAAATCATCCTCAGGAGCTGGTCCCACAGAAATTAAGCTATCTTTTGAAAATGCCCCAATGCAGTTTGAAATGGAAGGGGTTCCTGTACGGGCTGCTCCTGCACACTGTCCGTTTCTTCACTCTCCTTTGCCACCCAGACTTGCTTTACCATCCGGTAGTGAGGAGGGAGGGGGGGGGGTCCCAGTGGGGGTCCCTCTATCTGGAACCTACACCCTGTACAAGGGGGACATGCGATGGGGATTCCACATGGAGCAACAGATCATTAAACAGTTTGATGGATTCCCAGGCTGCCTGTAATCTCCCTGGGCTGGATCAGTCCACATTCCATGTACCTGTGGAATGTGAGACACTGCAGCCCCCATTTGAATAGTTAAGGGAGCTGCTCCTCAAGGTTTGGCTGCATTTAGCTCTATGCTCCAGTGCACCCAGGACAAAGGGGAGAGGGGGGAATGGAAGCTGCTTCACCACCGTTGGGTGCCACAGTGGCTGGAGTATATCCTGGGCACAAAACTGAGGTTTTGTTCTATATTGCATTTAATGCAGTTATTTAAAAACTGAGAAAGTAATTGGAGTAAAGCTCGCTCCACACCCTCTCTAATTGGTGCCAATCCCTATCTCCATAGTCAGATCCTCTGCGTTCTATACCGGGCTCACAGCAATGCACAGAGGGAAAGGGAACCAAACACTAGGGGGCAAAGGTTCAAGGTGAGAGGGGAAAGATTTAAAGGGGACCTGAGGGGCAACTTCTCCACACAGAGGGTGGTGCACATGTGGATCGAGCTGCCAGAGGAAATGGTTGAGGTGGGTCCAATAACAACACTTAAAGAATATTTGGACAGGTACATGGATGGGAAAGGTTTAGAGGGATATGGGCCAAACACGGGCAACTGGGATGAGGTTAGATGGGCTCCTTGGCTGGCATGGACGAGTTGGGCCAAAGGTCCTGTTTCTGTGCTGTATGACTCTATGACAGTGTGTGCTCAGTGGTGGGTTCTCCTGCAGCCTTTGCTTTATTCTACTTTTGTCCCCAGTCTGGCCTTGCTGATCCTGGACTTCACCTGAATATGTTGCCCTGGAAAATGTAATTGAGGAGAAAATTGAAATTGTATAATTGAAATTGTATAGATAGTCTTAGACGAGGTTTGAAGGTCGGCACAACATTGTGGGCCGAAGGGCCTGTATTATGCTGTGCTGTTCTATGTTCAATGTTCTATAAAATGATTGGTGGCTGAGGAAGCTAGAGCATAAACAGCTGGCACAAGGGTGTGCAGATGCTGGAAAATGAAGCAACAACAAAACGCCGGAGGAACTCAGCGGGTCGGGCAGCATCTGTGGAGGGAATTGGATGGTTGATGTTTCAGGTCCAGTTGAAGGGTCTCGACCCGAAATGTTGACTGTCCATTTCCCTCCACAGATGCTGCCCGACCCGCTGAGTTCCTCCAGCAGATTGTTTGTTGCTCCAGAACAGGAATAGGTAGAGAAAAGGAAAGCACAGAGGCTTGTAAACAAAACCAATCACATGGAAGTAAATGGAACGGCGGTGTGGCAGTGAAGTGAAGGTGACAAACAGCAGGGATTGTAATTAAAGGTTGTAATGGGGGTTATATATCTGCTGTAGGGTGTGTGTTTGCTCTCTCCTGATTAAACCAGTGCTGTTATTTAATACTGCGACACACAGTGAGTGTATGAAAAAGGTAGCTTGCAACACCGTGTGAGTCAAGTAGACAAGAATGATTAGTTGACCTGCGCGACCCTCCAGAATGTCAAACAAACCTTTGGCTGGAGCACTTCTGTTGGTACTAACTACCCAAGGTGGCAGGGTGAGATGATAAATTGGAAACAGTGTAAAAGCAGCGTCTGCCACTCAAGCCTTGGGGAGAGATGTCTTTGAGTTACTCTGTTCATGTGGCCATTCCAACATAGAATCAGAGAGCAACACAGCACAGATACAGGCCCTTCGGCCCAACCAGTCCATGCCAACCACATTGTCCACCCAGCTGGTCCCAATTTCCTGCATTCGGCCCACATCCCTCCAAGCCCCACCCCTCCATGTGCATCTTAAATGATACTATTGTACCCGCCTCAACCACTTCCTCTGGCAGCTTGTTCCACCCTCTGGTGAAAAGGTTTCCCCTCAGGTCCCTTTTAAATCTTACCCCTCTCACCCTAAACCTATGCCCCCTAGTTTTGGACTCCCCTACCCTGGGGAAAAGACTGTTACCGTCCACCTTATCTATGCCTCTTGTAATTTTAAACACTTCTATAAGCCTGCCCCTCATTCTCCTATGTTCCAAAGATGCTGGAATTCTTCCTGTGACACCAACAGCCTTCCCGCAGGAAGTGGGGAAAACAAAATGGGATGAGTCTGGAATTAGTGGAAATGGATATGCAATGATCGATGTAGATTCGGGGGCTGAAGGGTCCGTTTCTCTGCTGAATAACTTTATGCTTTAGGACAGAAATGCTTTCAGACACAACAGCACTTCCCTGAGTCACACAACGTGGAACCAGGCCCTTCGACCCATCTGGTCCATGCCGACCAAGATGCCCATCTAAGCCATTTTCCCCCATTTGGCCCATATCCCTCTGTATCTTTCCTCTCAATGTATCTGTCCAAATGTCTGAGAAATGCCACAAGCAACTTCACTTGAAGATAACCAGAGAGTAATGCAGCACTGAAGCAGGCCACTCAGGTCACTTGCCCACTCCCCCAATCCTTCCGAGAACCCAGTAATGTTGTCCTGGCTGGTAACTTTCCAGTCCTCTTTTGAAAGCTCTTGTTGGACCTCCCTTCAGCAAACACATCCCCGATCATTAAAACTCACTGAATAGAGAATATTAGTCCTCATGTACCCATTTGGTTTGGTTTGGGGAATATTTCAGGAATATAGTTACCACAGAATCGAGTGATACCACTGACATGCTGTGCATAGCAAGATCCCACAAACGCTGTGACAAATTACTTGTTAATCTGTTTCTGGCAGGGATCAGTTGAGAGAAGAATACAGCCTGGGGTATGAGATCAGTGGGCATGGCGTTTTAGGATCATTGAATAAAATCATAGCAGCACAAAGGGAGGCTATTTGGGCCGTCCAGTCCACTCTCACTCTCTGTCCCACCCACACCCTTTCCCCATAGCCCTGCGACCTTTTTTTCAAGTGTCATTCTGAGTCCCTTTTCCAAGCCATGGGGAATCTGCATCCAGGCAGGCAGTACATTGCAGATGCCAACTGGTTCTTGAACCACCGGCAAAATCCTAATCACGACATGACCACTTTGATCACTTTGCACTAAAATGGACTTTGTTCCTTTTTGTTCTAATTGTTTCTTTCTAGTTAAAATTGTGTAGAATTTATGATTATTTTATGTATTTCTCGCAAATGCTGCTTATCTGATGCTCTGTGCCTGTGATGCTGTTGCGGTAAGTTTTTCATTGCACCCGTGCACACACGGACTTGTGCAGATGACAATAAACTCAACTTTCTTATTTCACCTTTGGTCAATCATCTGTTTTCTCTTGTTCCCTGACCAAAGGAGCAGTTTCCCACAATAGGGGTGTCAAAAACCAGATGGCCTAGCTTTAAGGTGAGAGGAAGGAGTTTTAAAGGGGATCTGAGGGGTGAGTTTTTTACACAGTGGGTGATATCTGGAACGTGCTGCCAGAACATAGAACAGTACAGCACAGGAACAGGCCCTTCAGCCCACAATGTCTGTGCTGAGCATGATGCCAAATTAAACTAAATCTCTTCTCTCTGCACACGATCCATGTCCCTGCCTGTTCATGTGTCTGTCCAAAAGCCTCTTCAACGCCACTATCATATCTGCTGCTACCACCACCCCTGGCAGCACATTCCAGGCACCCACTTGGGTAAAAAATTTGCCCAAGACATTTGTTTTAAACTTTTCTTCTCTCACTGTAAAGCTATGCCCTCTAGTACTCAACATCTCTACCCTTGGAAAGGTGATTTTAGCTGTCTCCCCTATCTATGCCTCTCATAATTTTATAAACCTCGATCAGGTCTCCCCTCAGCCTCCGACACTCTGGAGAAAACAACCTAAGTTTGTCCAACCTCTCCTTATAGCTGACACCCTCTAATTCAGGCAGCATCCTGGTAAACCTCTTCTATACCCTCTCCAAAGCCTCTGCAACCTTCCTGTAATGGGGTGACCAGAACTGCACACAATACTTCAACTGCTGTCTAACCAAAGTTTTATACAGCTGCAACATGACCTCCTGACTCTTATACTCAATGCCTCTAGCAAGGATGGCAAGCATGCCATATGCCTTCTTTACCATTCTGTCTACTAACACTGCCACTTTCAGGGAAGTATGGACTTGGACCACAAGATCCCTCTGTACATCAATGCTCTTAGGGATACTGCCATTAACTGTATACTTTCCCCTTACATTAAACGTCCCAAAGTGCAACAGCTCACACTTGCCCAGATTGATTTCCATCTGCCATTTCTCTGCCCGTATCTGTAACTGATCCATGTCCTGCTGCATCCTTTGACAGTCCTCTTCACTGCCCACAACTCCACCAACCTTTGTGTCATCTGCAAACTTCCTAACTGACCCATCCACATTTTTGTCTATGATTTCTATCTATCACAAACAACAGTGGTGGAATTAGATACAAGTACTACGTTTAATAGAAAGTTAGACAGACACTTAAACAGGCAAGGCATAGAAGGATATGGTCAATGCAGATAAATGGGACGAGATGGGCAAACAAGCCCACCCGGTGGGCCGAAGGGCCAGTTTCTGTGCTGTACAGCTCAAAGACTCCATGTTTCCCTCTATCTAGATCCTTATTATCTTGAATACCTCCTCAACTTTCTGAGACCAGTCCCAGCTTCTCCACTTTCCCTTTAACACAACTCTCTCATTCCTGGAGTCATTCCAGTAAGTCCTTTCCTGCGTCCTTTCCAAGGTCTTCACATCTGTGCTGTCTGCATGAATGCACTGAGACTCAAAAACAGAGGATAAACTCTAACCCTAACGCATTACATAATTGGGCCTCTAAGGTCTTGGTACAAGCTGAACATCCTACACTGTCAGTGAAACCTTTACAGATTTTGAGCACGCTATACAGCTCTGCTGTCTGTGCAGGGACGTAAGAAGCTGCAGAGAGTCATGGACTCTGCCCAATTCATCACGGGCACATCCCTTCCCACCATCGGGAGTATCTACAGGAGGCGCTGCCTCGGAGAAGGGAATACCCATCATCAAAGGTCCCCACCATCTGGGTCGCGCCATCTTCTCACAGCTACCATCGGGCAGGAGGTACAAAAGCTTGAAGTCCCACACCACCAGGTTCAAGGACAGCTACTTCCCTTCAACCATTCGGTTCTTGAACCAACCGGCACAACCCTGATCACTACAGTTTAGCAACACTATGACCTCTTTGATCATTTTGCACTAAAATGGACTTGTTTTTTTGTTCTAATTGTGTTCTTTCTTGTAAAAATTGTGTATAATTTATGTTTTTCTTGTGAGTGCTGCTTATTTGATGCTCTGTGCCTGTGATGCTGCTGCAAGTAAGTTTTTCATTGCACCTGTGCACACATGGACTTGTGCACATGACAATAAACTCCACTTTGACTTTGAACACATGCACAGATACAGAGAAAATAAGATGTCCTCTACTTGAAGATCCTTCCTAAAATAAAGTGACCGACATTGGACTTTATACTCAAGCTGTGGCCCAACCAGTGTTTTATGGTTCACCACTATTTCCTTGACACTGTACCTGGCTCTATTTATGAAACTCAGGATTTCAAATACCTTTTTAACCCCTTCCTCAACCTGACTTGCCACTTTCAAAACTTCATGCACGTGCTTTCTGTTTCCACATCTGTTTCAGTGTTGTACTCTTTTTAATTTCCTCTTGCATCCTCCCTGCCAAAGCATGGGTTTACTTGACATTGCAGGGCTGGAATGTGTCACATGTTGAGAAGCACAAAATGAATTCAAATGAGGACAACTTGGATGAAAGACCATAGTTTGATGAAGCCTCTCTAGTTCAACTGAGGAAATTCTTTGTTGGTCACGACAGGGAATTAGTCTCCTCTCTGGTTCTCCCCCCTTGGATAGAGAAGACTCTGATCAAATGAGAAGTCAACTGAGGAAGACCTTTGCTAGTGACAACAGGCATTTTGTTCCTGCTCTCCGATCTCCTCCTTTGTTTGAAGAGAAACTTTCATTTTAAAACTCAGTTTGACATAAAGGAGCAGTGACTTCCCCATCAGCAGTTAGATCAGCAAGAGTTCCGTTGCATTTCTTCGAAGCGGCATTGTGGTGAGCTGAACAGGATGTTGGTACCTGGTTCTTGCTTTCAGAAGCACTCACCAGGGAGGGTCAGACAGGAGCCATATGTTCTTCCAGAGTGCAAAGAGCAAGTTCCCGAGTGACATTAAATATAGGATTGTTTTGGAAGATTGTCATTAAGATTTTGTTTTTAGCTAAAAATTTGTTTTTATGCAAATTTCTGGCACACATTATCTGCTGTCATCATTATTGAGGAACTAACAGTGCAAGCGTCCTGTCACAAGACCAGACTGAGCTTGATTAACTACGGCTGTACGGAGGAATCATCATGGTAAGCAATTTGCATTTTGTAAATTGTTGGTTTATCTGACATTTTCTTCCATGTTTTGAAATAAAATGTGTCACTCAATTCCCCTTGTGTTGACACTACCCTCTTGGGCAGGAATAACTTGAGGCCTTTGTTATTTCATGTGCTTTTCTTCACACCCATGTCGGTATTATGTGCAGCAGTGAGGGGCAGGGATTGAGGAGGGGGATACTTGCAAATCCAAGGCTTTGAATTTACTGTCCCGCTGAAGATCTGTGTCATTGCTGCTGGCTGACACGGTTGCAGAAAATGTGGTAAGATGCCATGTTATAATCTGACCTTTTACCTCGTGCAGAGTGAAATGCTCATTAACTGCACTCTAATCCTAAACAACCTGTATTTTTAAATACGTTTGCAATCTGTGTCTATCGTACTGCTGAAAAATTACTTCCAGTATTTCCGGGATGATCATGGCTCCGTGAATAACGGAAGTGACTGGTTCTGCCCCTCAATGGCAATGTGTTTCTGATCACAAACTCCGGTCGTTAACTCTGTCCTTGTGCTTCCCTGCCTATCCACAAACCATTACCCTCGCTATACTCAGCCCATGAGCACCAACCCTTCCCTACCTTGCTCCTGTGACTCGTCTGACCACGAGTGGCTGAACTATAGGGGGGTTTACTGATGTTGTGTCCATAATTGGTTCTAGTCAGTTACTGAGTGTGTTTAGTGGAAGAGAGAGAGAGGATGGAGAGCGAGAGAGAGAGAGAGACAGACAGACAGAGAGAGAGAGAGAGAGACAGAGAAAGAGAGGGAGAGAGAGACACACACACAGACAGACAGAAAGAACAAGAGAGAGGGAGGGGGACAGAGAGAGAGAGAGAGAGAGAGAGACAGAGACAGAGAGAGACAGAGAGAGAGACAGAGAAAGAGAGGGGGGGAGAGAGGGAGAGAAATTAACTCCTTTTCCTCTAAAGTCACACACCAACTGAAAATCTCGGAAATACTCAGCTGTTTCCCTCTGCACAGATGCCGCCTGACCTGTTGAACATTCTCATCTCCTTACATGGTTTGAGTGTGTTCTGCAGAGTTGGGCTTCACTTTCACAACATCCTCCTTCTACAGCCTCGGTTCAGTCACACTCCACCACAGCCCACCCCATCCACTCTCCCTCATACTCAGTTTGTTGCTTCTATAATCTTTTTACTTTTACTTCTATAATCTTTTTACTTTCCTTCTTCTTATAAGAAATCGGGGCAGGAGGAGGCCATTTGCTCCCTGGAACCCGCTCTGTCATTGAATAAGATGATGGCTGACCTTTCGCTGCACTCTTCCATTTCTTTTCATTTCCTTAGAGTGCAAACGCTCATCAGTTTCAGTCTTGGATCCACCAACCATCCGCTATCCTCCAGGACAGAGATTCTCAAACCTCAGTGTGAAGATCTTGGTTCTATGTGGCCAGCCCTCACCCTGGGGATCCCCAGCCAGAGGAAATGGCCTCTTATCCTCCACCTGGTCCATTTCTCTCAGAATCCCACATGGTTGAAATGAGAAGGCCTCACCTAAACTTCAACGAGGACAGACCAGCCTCACTCAATCTCTTTGGCTCAGTTCAGGGAAAGCAAGCACCTGGAATGGGAGAATTGTCTGATGAGGAGAGGTTTGGGAGGCTTGCCTTGTAACTGCTGGAGTTTAGAAGACTGAGAAGAGACTTAGAGGTTTATACAACACGGAAACAGGCCCTTTGGCCCAACTGGTCCATGCTGACCAACGATTGAAACATATAAGATCTTGAGGGATGTTGAAAGGGTGGATTTGGAGAGGATGTTCTCTTGTGTAGAAGAATCTAGAACAACAATCTGGAATCTAGAACAAGGGGTCACACTTTTAGAATAAGGGACAGTTCATTTAAGATAAAACTCTTTCTGTCAGAACTCTCTCAAGGTGCAGTGGAAGCAGAGTCTTTGAATATTTTTAAGACAGAGGTGGATAGATTCTTGGTAAGTGAGGGAATGAAAGGTTACCCAGGATAGATGGGAAGGTGGAGTTCAGGTTATAATTGTATCAGCCATGATCTGGTTATTTAGCAGGGCAGTGGAGGCTTGAGAGGCTATTTGGCTTACACTTGCTTCTATGTTAACATGAATAAATCCTATTGCACCAAGTCCAAGGTACATATACCTGGCTCAAAATTCATTCCAGTTGGTCATGCTGTATGCTGTAAGGAGACTACAGTGAAGTCTCCATCTTGAAAGTTCAGTGCTGTTGAAGGCACAGAACTGCAATGAACACAGGATAAATTTGCAGGCAATCCTTGGGTAGGTACAGAGACTGGACACTCTGTTGCAGATGTGGTCTCTCCAGAGTCATGTAGAACTGCGGCAGGACCCCCTGATCGAGAACTTTTACCACCTGATGCAACCTTTTTGTGTGATCCTTGAGTCAACCTCAGCGAAACAAAAATCGGAATAGTAAAACCAGGGACCTGCTGTGAATTGGAACACAGTGGTGGCACGGCAGGTAGTGCTGCTGCCTGATTGCTTCATGGACCCGTGTGGGTGCTGTCTGTGTGGAGTCTGCACGTTCTCCCTGTGACCACCTGGGCTTCCAGCAGATGTTCTGGTCTCCTCTCACATCCGAAGTGTTGTTTTAAGTGGCCAAATAATCAAAGGGGAATTGATGGGGGGGTAGATATGACAATGAATAAGTTTCAGGGGTAGAGCGAAACAAGAGGGAACAGGACTTCTGCGATTGCTCTGCTGTGAACCAGCTTGGACACCACGGGCTGGATGTTGGGAGTTGTAATGTTCCACGATGTTTGCAGTTTTCCTCCCAGATTCTCCATGTTTTGGACTCATACACGGCCCAGCTGTGGGCAGAGGTGTCCAGATGTGTGCAATGCACAGCTGGATGCCCCTTGCATGACTGTGGTCTGTGTTTGTTGCCTGGGATTGAGGCAGCCCTCTCACACAGCGTTAGTTCACAGGGAACAGACTGAGCAGCCTGGAGACACGGAGACTGCAGATACTGGAATCTGGGGCAAAAATCAAACTGCTGGAGGAGTTCAGCGGGTCAGGCAGCAGCTGTGGAGGGAGATGGACAGTCAATGTTTCGGGTCGCGACCCTTCATCTGGTCTGAAAGATAGAGGGGAGAGAGCCAGTGTAAAGGGGGAGGGTGCAGGGGTGGTAGGTGGATCCAGGTGAAGGGGGTGGTAGGCAGATGGGGAAGGGTAGGGTGGAGTTAGCGACAGAGGCTGGGAGGTGGTAGGTGGACGCGATGGTGGAATCTGATAGGAGAGGAAGGTGGAGCAGAATAAAGGGAGGGAGGTGGGGAGGGGAACCAGCGGGAGGAGTGTTGTGGATGAGGGGCAGCTGGGGATGGGCACCTTTGCCACTGGGATCCTGTCCCACATTTCGGTTAAGTACTTGGCCTTGCCACAACTCTCCCTTGCAGACCCCCCAACCCTCCCCACCAGTCAATGTCCCTGTGCTCTGACTTCAACCCTCTCCTCCCGCGCTGCCCCTCCATCGCCAGACCCTCTTTGCCACCTGTTGGTAACTGACCCCCTCCAACCATCAGCCTCTGTCCTGTCCTCGATCAGAACCCCAACCCTCACCATCTCCCTGCAGCCTTCTGCCATACCACCTCTCCCATATCCAGCCCCATTCACCAGGTCCCAATGCCCCGTTATTGACTCCCAGGTAGTGAACCACCTCTCCCTTTCCGGGCCTTCCTGTCCCACATCCCCCTCCTTATGATCCAGAGCTGACCTTACCTGCACTGGTGAAAGGAAGGCCTTGAATACACTAAAGTATGAAGGGTGCAGTGTACAACAGCCTTGCTGTCTAAGGGTGCAACTACTTAGTTTTAGCTCTGTCACACCAACTCATCCACGCACATTTCCCAGAGCCAGACCAAACCCTTGTTCCTTGTTTGAACATCCCGGGGTCCCTTCAAAGGTCAATACTCCATTTGCTTCCCAATGGTCCCTCTACACACTAGGGTTTAACAGTTTCCCACCATTTACAAAACCAGATTGTGCAGTGCCAAGTTTATTGAGCTTGAAATGCATCAGTTTTAGTGTAAATGGAAAATCAGAGAAAGTCTGTAACTTCCCTTCAGGGGTTGTTGCTTTGTGCAGTTCACAACCCATTTAAACTCCACTGCTGTGAATGTCATCTGCCCATGCTGTTGAAAGTGGAGGCTGCTTTAGGGGTCCTACAAGAAACAGGCGCAGGAAGATGCCACCTGCCCACTGCTGTCTGCTCCGCTTCAATAAGATAATGGCTGACCGTTTGCTGTACTCTTCCATGGGGCAGGTTGTGGTGTCTGGCACTGGGAAATCACCTCATGTCGGTCCCTTTAATCGGTGTTTGTCCAGTTCTCACCCCTGTCCCAGTAGTGACCCCTACTCCCCACCCATGTCTGCCTTCTCCCACTATGGTCCCTTCCCACCAACCACTGACCCTTCCTCTTCCCAACTATCCATTATTCCTGAATTTCCTGTCAGAATTAAAAGTATTTTTGCAGCACCTTTCACCATCTCAGGACGGCCCAGAATGCTTCATCGCCTCCCTGCTGGTCCCTGCTGCAGGAAACTCAGCTGTTAATCCGTGCACAGCAAGATTCCACAGGCAGCAGCCTGAAGATGACCAGATCGTTTGATTTTGTGATCAGTTGAGGATCAGAATTGGCCACAGGATTCAGGAAAACTTCCCCTCCACCCCATGATTCTTGGAATATTGGTAAAAGTTGTCTTGATTTTAGGAACTCCCTGGGTGAATGTGGGGCTGCCCCAGAGTGGTTCCTCTGGTTGAGGAGGTGGACATTAATGATCCCAAGGTGTCGGTAGAGAAGGTTGTCATGGCCAATGTTCCTCACTCAACGAGCACTTCCATACTGACATGGGGTTGTTCTGACTGTAGTCTGTGCTTAGTGTGAATAATGCCTCCTCCTCCGTAGCTTCCATTAAAGTAGATAACCCCTCCCACCACTCCAATGCATCGTTGCTGACTCTGTGTTTTATTTCTCCTGCTCCATTCCCCAACCTCCAACCTCTGGGCAGTCGGATTCGCTGGTTGTGTGTGACGTGGATTCTGAGCTCCTGGCCCGGTTGAAGAAGTTCCGCTTCCGCAAAGAGACAACCAACGCTGCCATCATCAGTGAGTGAGGGAACCAGAGCTGTGGCAATGGGGCTGCTGAGTGATGAACGCCCCTCCCTCCCCCCTCCCTTCATGAGATCATTTTCCTATTGCCCTCACCTCCCTGGAGATTCCTGGGTATCCCCAGTGCCAGGGAGTGGGACAGAAGACTGGTCTTTGACAATCTTGCCCTTTGCATTGGGACATTGTTGCATCGTCCATGGAAAGGGCTGGTGGGTGGATGGATCCCAAGCGCAATCCTTCTAACCCAATGTAACAGGAGTGGGTGAGTAATCCAGACACTACCCCTTCAACAGGACACATTGACAGATTCAATAGGAGGCAAAATCCTGGGGGAGACCCCAAAATCCCAGTGGGCTTTGGCCAATAGCCCTTGAGTTGGCTCCTGGCAGAAGGGGGTGTGGGCTCAGAGGGAGAGTGGAGACGGGAAATCAGACCATACATCTGCCACCATCCCAGACTGTGAATCACCCCTCCCTGTACAGGAGCTTGTCCCAAACTGCTCTTGTCCCCTCACCGATGCCAGATCATTGGCTGCACTTAAGTTTCCTGTAAGTTAATGGCTCATGCACCTTCTGCAAGGAAGGAACAATGCTGGCCTTACCCAGTCTAGGCTCTACATATGACACAAGAGATTCTGCAGATAGAGCAACACACACAAAATGCTGGGGGAACTCAGCGGGTCAGGCAGCATCTATGGAGGGAAATAGTTGACATTTCGGGTCAAGTCCCTTCATCAGGACCTAAGTATGACCCTCTGATGCAGCCATAACCACTGAGGTGACTCACTCTGGTGACTGACAGAGAGGGTCACACTCCGACAGTGAATTAACATGCCCAGTGTTGTCTTTAATTATTGAGCCCTGTGGAAGAACCTCTCGCCTTTCTTCAAACGTTAACATTTCACTTGTCTTTCATCTTCTAGTTAAAGTTGATAAAGTAAGCCAGAAGATGGTGATAGAGGAAGAGCATGAGGTGAGTCCCTCACAGACAGGTTCCTGACAAGTTGTGCATGTGGCCTGCCTTACAGTACAATCTCAGTGATGAATTTTGTTCTTCAGATCCCCCCACAGTCTGGCTCTCCATATCCCTGCAATCCACTTCAGTCCTACAACTCTTGGAGATCTCTGCATTCCTCCAGTTTTGGTCTTCTCCCCACCCCCAACACCCTCCCACTAAATACAACCGCCCACTATTGGTAGCTCTGCTTCAACTCTCTGGATCTTTCTGATCAGCCATGAACGTACTGGATGATGGGATAGGATTGATGGGCTGAGTGGCCTACTGCTAAAATTCCCTCCTGAGACCTCTCTGTGTTTATCTCTCCTCCCTTAAGATGTCCCTTTGACCAAGTTTCAGACGCCTGCCCTAACACCTTATTTGGCTTGTGTCAAATTTTGCCTGACTACAACTCCCATATAGATAATAGATCTTCCTCCACAGCCCAGAACCTCATCCCTTCTCAATCCAATGTCACATTCCACTGGGACAGAGGTCGCTGAATGACAGTCAGTGACTCACCTACCCATGGTGATGAGTCTGTCAGGAATGGTCAAGAGGAGCACAGATTGGGAATCAGACTTGGGGATTTTCCCAATCCTGTGGTGCTCAGGGCCTCCACTCACTGACAGGACAGTCACATGGCCTGTTGAACCAAGGATCACACTCTGCCCCATAACTAAGTGTGCATTGGTGGTGATACTCATAGGGGATGAAGCTGGCGCAAGCTGGCAATGCAAGGATAGGTGCAGAATGGAGAGTTTACCAGACCTATTCTCAGTCTGTACGGAGTGCCAATCATTGTTAAACCAATGTACTTTCCTTCTAGGACATTTCTCCAGATTCACTTAGAAACGAACTACCAGACAGGCAACCTCGATATCCTTTAGTAAAACAATTTTACTTAGAGATAGAGATTGGTATTTATAAAACTGTAGCTTTCAGAGTCTCTGGACTTGGTAACTGCCGTACAGACAATGATGTTCTTTATCAAATGTCATCAATGATGTGATGTGGTCAGCAAATTGGCACATATCGAGCTCCCACAGATACCAAAGTGAGAAGGACCAGTTAATCCTTTTTAATCAGGAAGTGAAAAAATGCAGATGGTGAAAATCTGAAATAAAAGCAGAAAATGCTTGAATTACTCAGCAGGTCAGGCAGCATCTGTGGAGGGAGTATAGATCCTTATCGCAGTTCTTATGATGCTAAGCAACAGCAACATCTTACATGGAGCCAAGCCACCAATTATCCGCAAGGCCTGGGACTGATTGTGATCCCTCAGCAGTACAGAACATTTGGGAATGGGTTCTGAGGGTGTTTGAGAAGGGCAGAGGGATGGAAGTGAGGCATTGAGGAATAGAGGAGGCTCGTGGGATTAGATTCAGTGTTTGGGATGGACATGAACACTTCTGATTAATGTGGTTTCTAGTTAATCTTTCACCATCCTGAGACAAGGTTGAACATGTTGCCATGATGCTCCAATGAAAGCCACTTATCCCTCTTGGATGATATGAGCCCCTCCTGCCATCACGGAGTATCTCGTTATCATAATGAGGAAGAGAGCAGTTGCTGAGCAGCCAGGAACCTCCTGTGATGTGTGGCTCAGGTGACCACCAGTTTGTCCTGTGGTTGTGGGGAGGTTGGTCATTCAGTGACCAGAACAATTCTCTCCAGAAAGTACAGTTCAAGAATTCAAACATCTAAAGAGTCCAAGAGGCATTTAAGAAGTGTCTGGATGAACACTTGAATTACCGAGGCATAGCAGGCTATGGACCAAGTGCTGGTAAATGGGATCAGTGTGGATGGGTATGTGATGGTTGTCATGGACGTGGTGGACTGAAGGGCCTGTTTCTCTGCTGTGTGACTGTGACACCTAGCAGGTCCCAATATTGCAATAGATCTGACCACCAGGTGTACGGCTGATGTATCACCAGTGTAAAAGCTTCAATTCCCCACTTTGTAAACTTGATGGAATTTATTTTGGATATTAGTGTCTCTTTAAGGCAAGCTGCTAGCTCAATGGGTCTTAAACCAGTTCTTTCACTCCTCTGTACTGGTACTGAATCCAATTCAGAAAGAGAAGCTGAAACTCTCTCTGTGGTGATTATAAAAGCCCTTAGTGTTTGAGAATTCTCCACATACTACACAGCGGGTGTGGTACCAGTGTACAGCATGGCCCCAAGTTGGGAACAAATTAATCATCGGAGTCAGAGTGACCAAAGCAGCAAAGGGCGTGGGAAATGGAGAAACACCAGACTGTGCTGTAAGGGATATTGTTCCGGGGATAGGACAGTAAGACATTTCAGAGGGAGATTTGCAGCTAATGTGAGCTGTGCTCATCTAGGGAATGCTGACAGGAAGAAACTCGGTATCTGAGTAATGCCCTACCTGCCGTGAGAGTGGTGGGCAGTGCAGAGGGAGCTCTGTACCCAAGCCCTGCCGCCCCTGTCCTGGGAGGAGATGGTGTGGCTTTTCTCAAACTGCAGCACAAAAACGCATTCGTTGGCTTTTTATCTCAAGCTGTTTGTAAATTAACCCCTCTTGGTCAGAATTCTAAAGTAATTATTCTGTTTGGGTGTCTTGAATATGTAAAAATCATCGTAAAAATACAAGTTATTTTCCTCCTTCTGATTAATGGTTACTGTCCTTCAGAACCTTCCTTTCTTTCTGAATATTCTCCCCTACTGATTGTGATTTGTTTATGACTTCTATTGATTAGAACATAGAACATAGAACATAGAGCAGTACAGCAGCAACAGGCCCTTCAGCCCACAATGTTGTGCTGAACCAATTACATTCATAATAAAATGTCCAACTAAACTAATCCCTTCTGCCGACACAATGTTCATATCCCTCCATTTCCCCCGTATTCACGTGCCCATCTAAGAGCTTCTTGAACATGCCTATCGTATCTGCCTCCACCCCCACCCCTGGCAGTGCATTACAGGCTCCCACCACTCGCTGTGTAAAAAAAACTTGCGCCACACATCTCCTTTAAACTTTCCCCCTCTCACCTTAAACGCATGCCCTCTGGTATTAGACATTTCAACCCTGGGGTAGAGATACCGGCTGCCTGCTCTATCTATCCCTCTCATAATCTTATAAACCTCAATCAGCCTCCACTGCTCCAGAAACAACCCAAGTTTGTCCAACCTATCCTCATAGCTCATGTCCTCTAATCCAGGCAGCATCCTGGTGAACCTCTTCTGAACCCTCTCCAAAGCCTCGACATCCTTCCTGTAATGGGGCGACCAGAACTGAATGCAATACTCCAGATGTGGCCTAACCAGTTTTATAAAGCTGCAACATAACTTCCTGACTCTTGAACTCAGTGCCTCGACTAATGAAGGCAAACATGACAAATGCCTTCTGTAAAGCCCTATCAACCTGTGTAGCCACTTTCTTGGACCCCAAGATCCCTCTGCTCATCAACACTATTAAGGGTCTTGCCATTAATAGTACACTGTCTCTTGACATTTGAACTCCTGAGGTGCAACACTTCACATTTGGCCGGGTTGAACTCCATCTGCCGTTTCTCCGCCCATATCTGCAGCTGATCTATGTCCCGCTATATCCTTTGCCCGTCTTCTGCACTATCCACAACACCACCAGTCTTTGCCTCATCCGCAAATTTACTTTTTTACCAAGGTCATTTATATACATCACAGCCAGCAGAGGTCTCAGTACGGATCCCTGAGGAACACCACTAGTCAGACCTCCAGCTAGAATAAGTCCCCTCGACCAGTACCCTGTCTTCTACGGGCAAGCCAGTTCTGAATCCAAATGGCCAATTCACTGTGGATCCCATGCATCTTAATCTTCTGGGTGAGCCTCCCGTGAGGGACCTTGTCAAACGCCTTACTAAAATCCATGTAGACAAAATCCACAGCTCCACCTTCATCAATCACCCTCGTCACCTCGTCAAAAAACTCTATCAAGTTAGTAAGGTACATCTAGCCCTGCACAAAGCCATGCTGACTGTCCCTAATTAGGCTATGGTTTTCCAAATGCTCATAAATCCTATCCCAAAGGACCCTCTCCAGTAACTTCCCTACCACTGATGTGAAACTCACCAGTCTATAGTTACCCGGATAATCCTTGTTTCCCTTCTTGAATAATGGAACAACATTAGCTACTCGCCAGTCCTCCGGGACCTCGCCTGTGGCTAGAGAGGACGTGAAGATATTGGTCAAGGCCCCAGCAATCTCATCTCTTGCCTCTCTCAATAACCTGGGATATATCCCATCAGGCCCTGGGGACTTATCCACCTTAATGCTCTTTAAGAGACTTGACACTATCTCCTCCATCTCGAAATGCCCCAGCATATTAGCACGCTCCACACTGTCCTCCACATCCTTCTCCTTGGTAAATACTGATGCAAAGTACTCATTAAGGACCTCACCCACATCCTCTGCTTCCAATCACATGTCCCTCCTTTATCCTTGAGTGGTGCTACCCTCTCCCTAGTTATCCTCTTGCTCTTGATGTATATATAGAATGCCTTGGGATTCTCTTTAATCCTACTTGCCAAGGACTTTTCATGGCCCCTCTTGACTTTCCTAATTCCCATGAGTTTCTTTCTGGCTTCTTTATAACCCTCAAGTGCTCTGTTTGATCCCAGCTTCCTCAGCTTTACGTAATTTTCCTTCTTCTTCTTGACTAAATTCACCACCTCTCTCGACATCCAAGGTTCCCTCACCCTGCCGTCCTCGTCCTTCCTCCTTACTGGAACATCCCTGTCCTGTACTCTGTGCAGTTGGTCTTTAAACACTCTCAACATGTCAGATGTGGACTTGCCTAAAAACAGCTGTTCCCAATTAATTCTCCTTAGTTCCTGCCTAATCCTCCCATAATTTGCTCTGCTCCAATTTAATACTCTCCCGCAAGGTCCATACTTATCCTTATCTATAGCTATCTTAAAACTTCAGGAGTTGTGGTCACTGTTCCCTAACTGTTCTCCCACTGAAAGGTTGGTCACCTGGCCAGGCTCGTTACCCAACACCAGGTCCAGTACGACCCCTCCTCTCGTTGGACTATCAACATATTGATTTAAGAAACCCTCCTGGATGCACCTAACAAATTCTGCCCCATCTAAACATCTTACACTAAGGAGGTCCCAGTTTATATCAGGGAAGTTGAAGTCCCCACGACAACAAACCCTATTAGTTTTATACCTTTCCCTAATCTGCCTGCATATCTGTTCCTCAATGTCCCGGTGGTTATCGGGGGGGGGGGGGGGTGTGTGGGGGGGGGGGTCTGTAGTATAATCCCATCAGAGTGATTGCACCTTTCTTATTTTGAGTTCTACCCATATGGAGTCCGTGGACGAGCCTCCATGATGTCCCCTCTGAGTGCAGCTGTGACATTGTCCCTGATCAGTAGTGCAGCTTCCTCCCCCCCTCCCCTCTTACCTCCCTCTCTGTCTTTTCTAAAACATCAAAACCCTGGAACATTAAGCACCCATTCCTGGTCTCTCTCACCCACGTCTCTGTTATGGCCACAACATCACAGTTCCCTGTACTGATCCATGCTCTAAGTTCATCTCCCTTACCCATAATACTCCCAGCATTGAAACGCACACACTTCACACCGTCCGTCCCATCGTGTCTGTTACTTTGCTCCTGCCTGTTTTACTGGCCCTAACATCCACCTTCCTCTCAACCCCTCCACTTTCTGACCCGGTGCTCTGGTCCCTCCCTCCTGCCAAACTAGTTGAAACCCTTGCCAGTATCATTTCATTTCCAATCATTTCACTTTCCGTAATTATCAGTTATTATTCCCTGCATTTCAAACAGTGGTAAACCTTTATGTTTCTTAACAGCTGATCAGATTTATAGTTTACAGCTATAAGTATGTGCATCAGGACAAGAGAGTGTCCTACCCAATGTGTCTGATCTTCAGCAGTCCACAAGGTGAGTTAGGGGGGCCATTTGTCCAACTATTACCTCATTGAAGCCCCGTCTCATCAGGCTTATCTCATGATACTTGTCACTTTGCCACTGTGTACTGGGATGTTGTGTTCAGTGCTCTTTGCAATTGTGTTGGCTCTTGGTTGGGATTCCTGTCCGGAGAAAGATAAAGCAACAGAGAGATGAGGATCTATGTTCATGCTGTCTGTGAATGTCATCTCTCATCTGACCAAGCCAGGGTGTGTCAGTGTGCCACCCCCATTTCCCGTACACCAAACCTCGTCTCCTTAAAGTTAGAATTAACTCGCAAAATCCACGTCCTTCATTCATTAGTTCCTATTTACAATGGCGTACCTCTTCTCAAATGCCATCTAGGGCAGTGTGTGACTGTCAGATTGTAACCCTTACTCATCCACTCTACACATGAGGGGGAGGATTTGTGGGATCCTGGCACCCAATTTTGGGTATTGGGTGGTTGGTCCAAAATAAGCGTGAGATATTACAAAGCCTAAGACCAGGTAAGAATTAGAAGCAGCAGTTTGGCCGCTTGAGTCTGCCATTCAATAAGACCATGCCTAACCTTTTACCTCAGCACCACTTTCCTGCACTAACCTCACATCCCTTAAACTCCTAATATTAAACAAATCCATTCATCTCTACCTTGAATATTCTCAGTGACCGAGTCTCCACAAGTTCTGTTGGAAAGGGGGTTCCAGAATTTAGGAACTTTCTTTGTAATTCATTGAAGCCCTGAGCTAAGACCCTGAGGACTACTTGCCCTGTAAATTCTTCCTTTCCATTGTAGCCTCGGAGAGCAGCTGTTACTTGCCTTTTTTCGAGGAACTATTGGGACATTGGTCACCTGCTGCTGGAAGAGGGGATCTGAGTGGTGGGGAGGAGAGGATTGTGACTGAGTTGGGGAGGTGCCACTTCTCATTCATTGGGAGGCTGGCGTGACCCCCAACAAATACTCTTATGGCCTCTGGGTATCTAATATGTCCCACCAGACATTCGTCCATCCTGGAACACGCCATTAACTGCTCTTACCTTGAGTTACAGGCTGTAATCCCCAACAGCATGTGATGTACGCTGGGAGTAAAAACAGACTGGTCCAGGCTGCAGAACTCACCAAGGTGGGTGCTACTGAGGAACATGGTCTGCTTCTATGCCTTTTAAAATCCATTGTTTGGAATTGCTTGCACATTTCTCCTCCTGCCTGTGTCACATTGACTAGTCTTGGATGCAGTTCCACATGCCACCTCCGAGCACTTTGCTCAGTTCTTGAGCTCTAGGCTAAATGTGAGATTGATATCTTATTGCACCAATAGTTTGAGATAGTTCAGTAGGTCCTAGCTGGAGTGGAAGCGAAAGGAGGAGCTGTGGTGGGTTTCACGCAGACATTATAGCCCACCAAAGTCCCAACGTCATTCAACAATCCCAACACCAACCCGTGGTCCCAACCCCAACAACTAATCTCAGCTTCACTCAAACACCAACAACTGCAACCGGTGATGCCAGCTCCATAAACCCATCCCAGTTCCACTAAGAAATCCCAACTTCACCCACCTAATCCAATTGATAAGAATTTAAAAAGTAAAAGCAGGAGTAGGCCATTCGGCCCTTTGTGCCTGCGCTACTGACCTTTTACCTCACTTTGATCTTGCACCAATTCCTGCATTAATCCCATATCCCTGGATTTCCTTAATATCCAAAGATCAATCGATCTCTGTCTTGAATGCAGTCAGTAACTGAGCCTCTGTGGCCCTCTTGGGTGAAGAATTTCAATGATTCACCCCCGATGGATGAAGAAAGGTCAGTCCTGAACGGCTGTTCGCTGAGACTATGACTCATCTGAGTTGGCCCTTCCTGGGTAAACATCCACCCAGTCAAGCCATATAAGAATTTTTTTGATTTAATGAGATCACCTCTTAATTTCAAAACTCTGGAGTGTATTTCTTCATTGGACAAGCCCCTGATCCCAAGTACATGCTGCCTTAGGTAAGGGAGACCATCCCTGTGCACAGTGTTCCAGATTCAGTCTCACTAGGGTCCTATATCACTGGAACAAAACGTCTCTACTCTTGCACTCAAATTCAGTTGCAATAAGACCAACAGACTGTTTGCCTTCCTAATTTCTTGCAGTAGCTGCATGTTAACTTTTGGTAACCTGTGTGTAAGGGCTCCCAGGCCAGCCTCAGACTACCCTTCATTCTTCACCATTTGGCCACGACTTTGGCCAGGTCCTCCCAGGTAACCACACCAAACTCATGGACCCCGTAATACAAGCGAGCGTCGGGAAACCAGCGGAATGGATGGGGGTGGATCTGCTGGCTGCTGCGGGACTGTAGGCATCTCCTGCTGGGTGGGAATGGGGCATTTCTGCCTGCCTTCTCTCCCCACCCCCAGAGCTGCAGCAACCGGGGCTGAGTGGAGCCGAGCAGAGCTAGGAGCGCTGAGTCAGTGAGGCTGGCTGGTGGCCACTCTACCCGTACCTGCTCGCTCTCCTGTTGAAACCTGGGGACTGCCTGTATCCTGGAATATTTAATTCTCAACACATGTCTCATTGCAACCATGTCACTATATTGGCTGTAGATTGTACCTGTTTAATTTTATTTGTGCCATTAATGTGTCTATCTAATTACAAATGTGAGGATCCAAACCGTCCCCAAAAATCCAAACCTCACCCAATGACTTTAACCCCAACCAACAATCCCATCCCCACCCAATAAGCTGACTGATTCTGCCCTCACCCAGTGATGGTCACCATTGTACACTTCTATTGGTGATCATTGGACGTTGATCAAGATTTCAAACCTTGGTGTTATGGTTAAATTACTGGGCCTGTAATCCTGAGGTCGGGATTATCAATGCAGAGACCCCTTCAATTGCGGAATTTAAATTCAGTTAATAATCTGGAATTTAAAAGAAACAGTCATGATTACAGAACTACTGGGACATTGTTAAAAACCCATCTAGTTCTCTCGTACCCCTGAGGGGAGGAGGAACAACAAATGTAGAAAGTAGGAACGGGAATAGGCCATTCAGCCCTTCAAACCTGTTCTGCCATTCAATGCTTTCTCATTTGATGCTTTGGCATCTAGAATTGTACTTATTTCCTTTTTGGAACATCCAGAGATGGCCTCCACAGCAGTCTGTGGGAGTGAATTCCACTAGATTCACCGCCCTCTGACTGAAGAAATTCCTGCTCAGCTGTCCTAAACCTCTCGCCCTCTAACCTGAGACTGAGATCTCTTGTTCTCGACACCTCAGCCAGGAGAAACATCTTCCCACATCCTCACCAGGTCTGGCTTGTGGGTGTCTCCAGACACCAGAGTTGACTCTCGCGTCCACAGAAATGGCCCAGCTCACAGGTGATAAATGCCAATCCTGACCGTGAAGCCCAGGCAATTAGTATAGGGCATGGTGCTTGATGGCTAGTTCAGACTCAGTGGGCCGAAGGTCCTGTTTCTGTGCAGTATGGCTTCTGTCAGCAAGGTGTCACTCTAGAGTCCTACAGCATGGAAACAGGCCCTTTAGTACACTGAGGCCCTGTTGAACATGAACCCCCCACTTACATTAATTCAACATCAATCCCATTTTAATTCTCTCCACGTTCGCATCAACTCCCCCAGATTCTCCCACTCACCCACACACATAGAACATAGAACATAGAACAGTACAACACAGAACAGGCCCTTTGGCCCACAACGTTGTGCCGACATAGCTATTCCCTCCTACCTGCAGAATGCCCACATCCCTCCATTTTCCTCTCATTCATGTGCCCATCCAAGCCCCTCTTAAAAGCCCCCAATGAATTTGCCTCCACCACCCTATCAGGCAACGCATTCCAGGTATCCACCACTCTCTCAGTAAAAAACGTACGCCTCACGTCTGTTCTGAACCTACCCCTTCTCACCTTAGGTGCATGCCCTCTGGTATTGGATCACCCAATAACGGGAAAAAGATATCGCTTGTCCACCCTATCTATGCCCCTCATAATTTTATACACTTCCAACAGATCACCCTCAGCCTCCGCTGCTCCCGAGAAAAGAGTCCAAGTTTGTCCAGCCTCTCCTGATAGCACATGCCCTCTAATCCAGGCAGCATCCTAGTAAACCTCCTCTGCACCCTCTCTAAAGCCTCGACATCCTTCCTATAGTGAGGTGACCAGAATTGTTCACAATACTCTAAATGCGACCTAACCAGAGTTCTATAGAGGTGCATCATAACCTCTTGACTCCTGTACTCAATACCTCGATTAAT